>NC_092710.1:353795492-353893722 GCF_047496885.1 Scyliorhinus torazame | reverse complement strand
CCGCCCTCCCTCCCTCCGACTCCACACGCCCTCCCTCCCTCCCTCCGACTCCACCGCCCTCCCGCCCTCCCTCCGACTCCACCGCCCTCCTCCCTCCCTCCCTCCGACTCCACCGCCCTCCCGCCCTCCTCCGACTCCACCGCCCTCCCGCCCTCCGACTCCACCGCCCTCCCGCCCTCCGACTCCACCCGCCCTCCAACTCCACCGCCCTCCCTCCCTCCGACTCCACCGCCCTCCCTCCCTCCCTCCGACTCCACCGCCCTCCGCCCTCCCTCCGACTCCACCGCCCTCCCTCCCGCCCTCCGACTCCACCGCCCTCCCCGCCCTCCGACTCCACCGCCCTCCCTCCCTCCGACTCCACCGCCCTCCCCTCCCTCCGACTCCACCGCCCTCCCCTCCCTCCGACTCCACCGCCCTCCCTCCCTCCGACTCCACCGCCCTCCCTCCCTCCGACTCCACCGCCCTCCAACTCCACCGCCCTCCCTCCCTCCGACTCCACCGCCCTCCCTCCCTCCCTCCGACTCCACCGCCCTCCCGCCCTCCCTCCGACTCCACCGCCCTCCCGCCCTCCCTCCGACTCCACCGCCCTCCCGCCCTCCGACTCCACCGCCCTCCCGCCCTCCGACTCCACCGCCCTCCAACTCCACCGCCCTCCCTCCCTCCGACTCCACCGCCCTCCCTCCCTCCCTCCGACTCCACCGCCCTCCCGCCCTCCCTCCGACTCCACCGCCCTCCCTCCCTCCCTCCGACTCCACCGCCCTCCCGCCCTCCCTCCGACTCCACCGCCCTCCCGCCCCTCCGACTCCACCGCCCTCCCGCCCTCCGACTCCACCGCCCTCCCTCCCTCCGACTCCACCGCCCTCCCTCCCTCCCTCCGACTCCACCGCCCTCCCTCCCTCCCTCCGACTCCACCGCCCCTCCCCTCCCTCCCTCCGACTCCACCGCCCTCCCTCCCTCCCTCCGACTCCACCGCCCTCCCTCCCTCCCTCCGACTCCACCGCCCTCCCTCCCTCCCTCCGACTCCACCGCCCTCCCGCCCTCCGACTCCACCGCCCTCCCGCCCTCCGACTCCACCGCCCTCCCGCCCTCCGACTCCACCGCCCTCCCGCCCTCCGACTCCACCGCCCTCCCTCCCTCCGACTCCACCGCCCTCCTCCCTCCCTCCGACTCCACCGCCCTCCAACTCCACCGCCCTCCCTCCCTCCGACTCCACCGCCCTCCCTCCCTCCCTCCGACTCCACCGCCCTCCCCCGCCCTCCCTCCGACTCCACCGCCCTCCCGCCCTCCCTCCGACTCCACCGCCCTCCCGCCCTCCGACTCCACCGCCCTCCCTCCCTCCGACTCCACCGCCCTCCCTCCCTCCCTCCGACTCCACCGCCCTCCCTCCCTCCGACTCCACCGCCCCTCCCTCCCTCCGACTCCACCGCCCTCCCCTCCCTCCGACTCCACCGCCCTCCCCTCCCTCCGACTCCACCGCCCTCCAACTCCACCGCCCTCCCTCCCTCCGACTCCACCGCCCTCCCTCCCTCCCTCCGACTCCACCGCCCTCCCTCCCTCCAACTCCACCGCCCTCCCTCCCTCCCTCCCTCCCTCCAACTCCATCGCCCTCCCTCCTCCCTCCCCCTCCGACTCCACCGCCCTCCCGCCCTCCCTCCGACTCCACCGCCCTCCCTCCCTCCGACTCCACCGCCCTCCCTCCCTCCGACTCCACCGCCCTCCAACTCCACCGCCCTCCCTCCCTCCGACTCCACCGCCCTCCCTCCCTCCCCTCCGACTCCACCGCCCTCCCTCCCTCCCTCCGACTCCACCGCCCTCCCGCCCTCCCTCCGACTCCACCGCCCTCCCGCCCTCCGACTCCACCGCCCTCCCGCCCTCCGACTCCACCGCCCTCCAACTCCACCGCCCTCCCTCCCTCCGACTCCACCGCCCTCCCCTCCCTCCCTCCGACTCCACCGCCCTCCCCGCCCCTCCCTCCGACTCCACCGCCCTCCCTCCCTCCCTCCGACTCCACCGCCCTCCCGCCCTCCGACTCCACCGCCCTCCCGCCCTCCGACTCCACCGCCCTCCAACTCCACCGCCCTCCCGCCCTCCAACTCCACCGCCCTCCCTCCCTCCCTCCGACTCCACCGCCCTCCCGCCCTCCCTCCGACTCCACCGCCCTCCCGCCCTCCCTCCGACTCCACCGCCCTCCCGCCCTCCGACTCCACCGCCCTCCCTCCTCCGACTCCACCGCCCTCCCTCCCTCCGACTCCACCGCCCTCCCTCCCTCCGACTCCACCGCCCTCCCTCCCTCCGACTCCACCGCCCTCCAACTCCACCGCCCTCCCTCCCTCCGACTCCACCGCCCCTCCCTCCCTCCCTCCGACTCCACCGCCCTCCCGCCCTCCCTCCGACTCCACCGCCCTCCCGCCCTCCCTCCGACTCCACCGCCCTCCCGCCCTCCGACTCCACCGCCCTCCCCGCCCTCCGACTCCACCGCCCTCCAACTCCACCGCCCTCCCTCCCTCCGACTCCACCGCCCTCCCTCCCTCCCTCCGACTCCACCGCCCTCCCCGCCCTCCCTCCGACTCCACCGCCCTCCCTCCCCTCCCTCCGACTCCACCGCCCTCCCGCCCTCCCTCCGACTCCACCGCCCTCCCGCCCTCCGACTCCACCGCCCTCCCGCCCTCCCCTCCGACTCCACCGCCCTCCCTCCCTCCCTCCGACTCCACCGCCCTCCCTCCCTCCCTCCGACTCCACCGCCCTCCCTCCCTCCCTCCGACTCCGCCGCCCTCCCCTCCCTCCCTCCGACTCCGCCGCCCTCCCTCCCTCCCTCCGACTCCGCCGCCCTCCCTCCCTCCCTCCGACTCCACCGCCCTCCCTCCCTCCGACTCCACCGCCCTCCCTCCCTCCGACTCCACCGCCCTCCCTCCCTCCGACTCCACCGCCCTCCCTCCCTCCGACTCCACCGCCCTCCCTCCCTCCGACTCCACCTCCCTCCCTCCCTCCGACTCCATCGCCCTCCCTCCCTCCCTCCTGCCCTCCAACTCCACCGCCCTCCCTCCCTCCAACTCCACCGCCCTCCCTCCCTCCCTCCCTCCCTCCAACTCCATCGCCCTCCCTCCCTCCCTCCGACTCCACCGCCCTCCCGCCCTCCCTCCGACTCCACCGCCCTCCCGCCCTCCCTCCGACTCCACCGCCCTCCCGCCCTCCGACTCCACCGCCCTCCCTCCCTCCGACTCCACCGCCCTCCCTCCCCTCCGACTCCACCGCCCTCCCTCCCTCCGACTCCACCGCCCTCCCTCCCTCCGACTCCACCGCCCTCCAACTCCACCCGCCCTCCCCTCCCTCCGACTCCACCGCCCTCCCTCCCTCCCTCCGACTCCACCGCCCTCCCGCCCTCCCTCCGACTCCACCGCCCTCCCGCCCTCCCTCCGACTCCACCGCCCTCCCGCCCTCCGACTCCACCGCCCTCCCGCCCTCCGACTCCACCGCCCTCCAACTCCACCGCCCTCCCTCCCTCCGACTCCACCGCCCTCCCTCCCTCCCTCCGACTCCACCGCCCCTCCCGCCCTCCCTCCGACTCCACCGCCCTCCCTCCCTCCCTCCGACTCCACCGCCCTCCCGCCCTCCCTCCGACTCCACCGCCCTCCCGCCCTCCGACTCCACCGCCCTCCCGCCCTCCGACTCCACCGCCCTCCAACTCCACCGCCCTCCCTCCCTCCGACTCCACCGCCCTCCCTCCCTCCCTCCGACTCCACCGCCCTCCCGCCCTCCCTCCGACTCCACCGCCCTCCCGCCCTCCCTCCGACTCCACCGCCCTCCCGCCCTCCGACTCCACCGCCCTCCCTCCCTCCGACTCCACCGCCCTCCCTCCCTCCGACTCCACCGCCCTCCCTCCCTCCGACTCCACCGCCCTCCCTCCTCCGACTCCACCGCCCTCCCTCCCTCCGACTCCACCGCCCTCCAACTCCACCGCCCTCCCTCCCTCCGACTCCACCGCCCTCCCTCCCTCCCTCCGACTCCACCGCCCTCCCGCCCTCCCTCCGACTCCACCGCCCTCCCGCCCTCCGACTCCACCGCCCTCCCGCCCTCCGACTCCACCGCCCTCCCGCCCTCCGACTCCACCGCCCTCCAACTCCACCGCCCTCCCTCCCTCCGACTCCACCGCCCTCCCTCCCTCCCTCCGACTCCACCCGCCCTCCCGCCCTCCCTCCGACTCCACCGCCCTCCCTCCCTCCCTCCGACTCCACCGCCCTCCCCGCCCTCCCTCCGACTCCACCGCCCTCCCGCCCTCCGACTCCACCGCCCTCCCCGCCCTCCGACTCCACCGCCCTCCCTCCCTCCGACTCCACCGCCCTCCCTCCCTCCCTCCGACTCCACCGCCCTCCCTCCCTCCCTCCGACTCCACCGCCCTCCCTCCCTCCCTCCGACTCCCACCGCCCTCCCTCCCTCCCTCCGACTCCACCGCCCTCCCTCCCTCCCTCCGACTCCGCCGCCCTCCCTCCCCTCCCTCCGACTCCCGCCGCCCTCCCTCCCTCCCTCCGACTCCGCCGCCCTCCCTCCCTCCCTCCGACTCCGCCGCCCTCCTCCCTCCCTCCGACTCCACCGCCCCTCCCTCCCTCCGACTCCACCGCCCTCCCTCCCTCCGACTCCACCGCCCTCCCTCCCTCCGACTCCACCGCCCTCCCTCCCTCCGACTCCACCGCCCTCCCTCCCTCCGACTCCACCGCCCTCCCTCCCTCCGACTCCACCGCCCTCCCTCCCTCCGACTCCACCGCCCTCCCTCCCTCCGACTCCACCTCCCTCCCTCCCTCCGACTCCATCGCCCTCCCTCCCTCCAACTCCACCGCCCTCCCTCCCTCCAACTCCATCGCCCGCCCTCCCTCCCTCCCGCCCTCCCTCCAACTCCATCGCCCTCCCTCCCTCCCTCCCTCCCTCCCTCCAACTCCATCGCCCTCCCTCCCTCCCTCCCTCCCTCCAACTCCACCGCCCTCCCTCCCTCCCTCCCTCCCTCCCTCCCTCCAACTCCATCGCCCTCCCTCCCTCCAACTCCATCGCCCGCCCTCCCTCCCTCCCGCCCTCCCTCCCTCCAACTCACCGCCCTCCCTCCCTCCAACTCCACCGCCCTCCCCTCCCTCCAACTCCACCGCCCTCCTCCCTCCAACTCCACCGCCCTCCCTCCCTCCAACTCCACCGCCCTCCCTCCCTCCAACTCCACCGCCCTCCCTCCCTCCAACTCCACCGCCCTCCCCCTCCCTCCCTCCCTCCCTCCCTCCCTCCAACTCCATCGCCCTCCCTCCCTCCAACTCCATCGCCCGCCCTCCCTCCCTCCCGCCCTCCCTCCCTCCCGCCCTCCCTCCCTCCAACTCCACCGCCCTCCCTCCCTCCAACTCCACCGCCCTCCCTCCCTCCAACTCCACCGCCCTCCCTCCCTCCAACTCCACCGCCCTCCCTCCCTCCAACTCCACCGCCCTCCCTCCCTCCAACTCCACCGCCCTCCCTCCCTCCCTCCCTCCCTCCCTCCCTCCAACTCCATCGCCCTCCCTCCCTCCAACTCCATCGCCCGCCCTCCCTCCCTCCCGCCCTCCCTCCCTCCCTCCAACTCCATCTCCCTCCCTCCCTCCCTCCCTCCCTCCAACTCCATCTCCCTCCCTCCCTCCAACTCCATCGCCCTCCCTCCCTCCCTCCCTCCCTCCAACTCCATCGCCCTCCCTCCCTCCCTCCCTCCCTCCAACTCCATCGCCCTCCCTCCCTCCCTCCCTCCCTCCAACTCCATCGCCCTCCCTCCCTCCCGCCCTCCCTCCCTCCCTCCAACTCCATCTCCCTCCCTCCACAACTCCATCGCCCTCCCTCCCTCCCTCCCTCCCTCTCCAACTCCATCGCCCTCCCTCCCTCCCTCCCTCCCTCCAACTCCATCGCCCTCCCTCCCTCCCTCCCTCCAACTCCATCGCCCTCCCTCCCTCCCTCCAACTCCATCGCCCTCCCTCCCTCCCGCCCTCCTCCCTCCCTCCCAACTCCATCGCCCTCCCTCCCGCCCTCCCTCCCTCCAACTCCATCGCCCTCCCTCCCTCCCTCCCTCCCTCCAACTCCATCGCCCTCCCTCCCTCCCTCCCTCCAACTCCATCGCCCTCCCTCCCTCCCTCCCTCCCTCCCAACTCCATCGCCCTCCCTCCCTCCCTCCTCCCTCCAACTCCATCGCCCTCCCTCCCTCCCTCCCTCCAACTCCATCGCCCTCCCTCCCTCCCTCCCTCCAACTCCATCGCCCTCCCTCCCTCCCTCCCTCCAACTCCATCGCCCTCCCTCCCTCCCTCCAACTCCATCGCCCTCCCCTCCCTCCCTCCCTCCAACTCCATCGCCCTCCCCTCCCTCCCTCCCTCCCTCCCTCCCTCCAACTCCATCGCCCTCCCTCCCTCCCTCCCTCCCTCCAACTCCATCGCCCTCCCTCCCTCCCTCCCTCCCTCCAACTCCATCGCCCTCCCTCCCTCCCTCCCTCCCTCCAACTCCATCGCCCTCCCTCCCTCCCTCCCTCCAACTCCATCGCCCTCCCTCCCTCCCTCCCTCCCTCCAACTCCATCGCCCTCCCTCCCTCCCTCCAACTCCATCGCCCTCCCTCCCTCCCTCCCTCCCTCCAACTCCATCGCCCTCCCTCCCTCCCTCCCTCCCTCCAACTCCATCGCCCTCCCTCCCTCCCTCCCTCCCTCCAACTCCATCGCCCTCCCTCCCTCCCTCCTCCCTCCAACTCCATCGCCCTCCCTCCCTCCCTCCCTCCCTCCAACTCCATCGCCCTCCCTCCCTCCCTCCTCCCTCCAACACCATCGCCCTCCCTCCCTCCCTCTCCTCCAACTCCATCGCCCTCCCCTCCCTCCCTCCCTCCCTCCAACTCCATCGCCCTCCCTCCCTCCCTCCCTCCCTCCAACTCCATCGCCCCTCCCTCCCTCCCTCCCTCCCTCCAACTCCATCGCCCTCCCTCCCTCCCTCCCTCCCTCCAACTCCATCGCCCTCCCTCCCTCCCTCCCTCCCTCCAACTCCATCGCCCTCCCTCCCTCCCTCCCCTCCCTCCAACTCCATCGCCCTCCCTCCCTCCCTCCCTCCCTCCAACTCCATCGCCCTCCTCCCTCCCTCCCTCCCTCCAACTCCATCGCCCTCCCTCCCTCCCTCCCTCCTCCAACTCCATCGCCCTCCCTCCCTCCCTCCCTCCCTCCAACTCCATCGCCCTCCTCCCTCCCTCCCTCCCTCCAACTCCATCGCCCTCCCTCCCTCCCTCCCTCCCTCCAACTCCATCGCCCTCCCTCCCTCCCTCCCTCCCTCCAACTCCATCGCCCTCCCTCCCTCCCTCCCTCCCTCCAACTCCATCGCCCTCCTCCCTCCCTCCCTCCCTCCAACTCCATCGCCCTCCCTCCCTCCCTCCCTCCCTCCAACTCCATCGCCCTCCCTCCCTCCCTCCCTCCCTCCAACTCCATCGCCCTCCCTCCCTCCCTCCCTCCCTCCAACTCCATCGCCCTCCCTCCCTCCCTCCCTCCCTCCAACTCCATCGCCCTCCCTCCCTCCCTCCCTCCCTCCAACTCCATCGCCCTCCCTCCCTCCCTCCCTCCCTCCAACTCCATCGCCCTCCCTCCCTCCCTCCCTCCCTCCAACTCCATCGCCCTCCCTCCCTCCCTCCCTCCCTCCAACTCCATCGCCCTCCCCTCCCTCCCTCCCTCCTCCAACTCCATCGCCCTCCCTCCCTCCCTCCCTCCCTCCAACTCCATCGCCCTCCCTCCCTCCCTCCCTCCCTCCAACTCCATCGCCCTCCCTCCCTCCCTCCCTCCCTCCAACTCCATCGCCCTCCCTCCTCCCTCCCTCCCCTCCAACTCCATCGCCCTCCCTCCCTCCCTCCCTCCCTCCAACTCCATCGCCCTCCCTCCCTCCCTCCCTCCCTCCAACTCCATCGCCCTCCCTCCCTCCCTCCCTCCCTCCAACTCCATCGCCCTCCCTCCCTCCCTCCCTCCCTCCAACTCCATCGCCCTCCCTCCCTCCCTCCCTCCCTCCAACTCCATCGCCCTCCCTCCCTCCCTCCCTCCCTCCAACTCCATCGCCCTCCCTCCCTCCCTCCCTCCCTCCAACTCCATCGCCCTCCCTCCCTCCCCTCCCTCCCTCCAACTCCATCGCCCTCCCTCCCTCCCTCCCTCCCTCCAACTCCATCGCCCTCCCTCCTCCCTCCCTCCCTCCAACTCCATCGCCCTCCCTCCCTCCCCCTCCCTCCCTCCAAGTCCATCGCCCTCCCTCCCTCCCTCCCTCCCTCCAAGTCCATCGCCCTCCCTCCCTCCCTCCCTCCTCCAAGTCCATCGCCTCCCTCCCTCCCTCCCTCCCTCCAAGTCCATCGCCCTCCCTCCCTCCCTCCCTCCCTCCAAGTCCATCGCCCTCCCTCCCTCCCTCCCTCCCTCCCTCCAAGTCCATCGCCCTCCCTCCCTCCTCCCTCCCTCCCTCCAAGTCCATCGCCCTCCCTCCCTCCCTCCCTCCCTCCCTCCAAGTCCATCGCCCTCCCTCCCTCCCTCCCTCCTCCCTCCAAGTCCATCGCCCCTCCCTCCCTCCCTCCCTCCAAGTCCATCGCCCTCCCTCCCTCCCTCCCTCCCTCCCTCCAAGTCCATCGCCCTCCCTCCCTCCCTCCCTCCCTCCCTCCAAGTCCATCGCCCTCCCCTCCCTCCCTCCCTCCTCTCCTCCAAGTCCATCGCCCTCCCTCCCTCCCTCCCTCCCTCCCTCCAAGTCCATCGCCCTCCCTCCCTCCCTCCCTCCCTCCCTCCTCCAAGTCCATCGCCCTCCCTCCCATCCCTCCCCCTCCCTCCCTCCAAGTCCATCGCCCTCCCTCCCTCCCTCCCTCCCTCCCTCCAAGTCCATCGCCCTCCCTCCCTCCTCCCTCCCTCCCTCCAAGTCCATCGCCCCTCCCTCCCTCCCTCCCTCCCTCCCTCCAAGTCCATCGCCCTCCCTCCCTCCAAGTCCATCGCCCTCCCTCCCTCCCTCCCTCCCTCCCTCCAAGTCCATCGCCCTCCCTCCCTCCCTCCCTCCCTCCAAGTCCATCGCCCTCCCTCCCTCCCCTCCCTCCCTCCAAGTCCATCGCCCTCCCTCCCTCCCTCCAAGTCCCTCCCTCCCTCCCTCCCTCCAACTCCACCGCCCTCCCTCCCTCCAACTCCACCGCCCTCCCTCCCTCCAACTCCACCGCCCTCCCTCCCTCCCTCCCTCCCTCCCTCCCTCCCTCCAACTCCATCGCCCTCCCTCCCTCCAACTCCATCGCCCCTCCCTCCCTCCAACTCCATCGCCCTCCCTCCCTCCAACTCCATCGCCCTCCCTCCCTCCAACTCCATCGCCCTCCCTCCCTCCAACTCCACCGCCCTCCCTCCCTCCAACTCCACCGCCCTCCCTCCCTCCAACTCCACCGCCCTCCCTCCCTCCAACTCCACCGCCCCCTCCCTCCCTCCAACTCCACCGCCCTCCCTCCCTCCAACTCCACCGCCCCTCCCTCCCTCCAACTCCACCGCCCTCCCTCCCTCCAACTCCACCGCCCTCCCTCCCTCCAACTCCACCGCCCTCCCTCCTCCAACTCCACCGCCCTCCCTCCCTCCCTCCCTCCCTCCCTCCCTCCAACTCCATCGCCCTCCCTCCCTCCAACTCCATCGCCCGCCCTCCCTCCCTCCCTCCCTCCCTCCCTCCCTCCAACTCCATCGCCCTCCCTCCCTCCAACTCCATCGCCCTCCCTCCCTCCAACTCCATCGCCCTCCCTCCCTCCAACTCCATCGCCCTCCCTCCCTCCAACTCCATCGCCCTCCCTCCCTCCAACTCCATCGCCCTCCCTCCCTCCAACTCCACCGCCCTCCCTCCCTCCAACTCCACCGCCCTCCCTCCCTCCAACTCCACCGCCCCCCTCCCTCCAACTCCACCGCCCTCCCTCCCTCCCTCCCTCCCCTCCCTCCCTCCAACTCCATCGCCCTCCCTCCCTCCGACTCCATCGCCCTCCCTCCCCTCCGACTCCATCGCCCTCCCTCCCTCCGACTCCATCGCCCTCCCTCCCTCCGACTCCATCGCCCTCCTCCCTCCGACTCCATCGCCCTCCCTCCCTCCGACTCCATCGCCCTCCCTCCCTCCGACTCCATCGCCCTCCCCTCCCTCCGACTCCATCGCCCTCCCTCCCTCCGACTCCATCGCCCTCCCTCCCTCCGACTCCATCGCCCTCCCCTCCCTCCGACTCCACCGCCCTCCCCTCCCTCCGACTCCACCGCCCTCCCTCCCCTCCGACTCCCACCGCCCTCCCCTCCCTCCGACTCCACCGCCCTCCCTCCCTCCGACTCCACCGCCCTCCCTCCCTCCGACTCCACCGCCCTCCCTCCCTCCGACTCCACCGCCCTCCCTCCCTCCGACTCCACCGCCCTCCCTCCCTCCGACTCCACCGCCCTCCCTCCCTCCGACTCCACCGCCCTCCCCTCCCTCCGACTCCACCGCCCTCCCTCCCTCCGACTCCACCGCCCTCCCTCCCTCCGACTCCACCGCCCTCCCTCCCTCCGACTCCACCGCCCTCCCTCCCTCCGACTCCACCGCCCTCCCTCCCTCCGACTCCACCGCCCTCCCTCCCTCCGACTCCACCGCCCTCCCTCCCTCCGACTCCACCGCCCTCCCCTCCCTCCGACTCCACCGCCCTCCCTCCCTCCGACTCCACCGCCCTCCCTCCCTCCGACTCCACCGCCCTCCCTCCCTCCGACTCCACCGCCCTCCCTCCCTCCGACTCCACCGCCCCTCCCTCCCTCCGACTCCACCGCCCTCCCTCCCTCCGACTCCACCGCCCTCCCTCCCTCCGACTCCACCGCCCTCCCTCCCTCCGACTCCACCGCCCTCCCTCCCTCCGACTCCACCGCCCTCCCTCCCTCCGACTCCACCGCCCTCCCTCCCTCCGACTCCACCGCCCTCCCTCCCTCCGACTCCACCGCCCTCCCTCCCTCCGACTCCACCGCCCTCCCTCCCTCCGACTCCACCGCCCTCCCTCCCTCCGACTCCACCGCCCTCCCCTCCCTCCGACTCCACCGCCCTCCCTCCCTCCGACTCCACCGCCCTCCCTCCCTCCGACTCCACCGCCCTCCCTCCCTCCGACTCCACCGCCCTCCCTCCCTCCGACTCCACCGCCCTCCCTCCCTCCGACTCCACCGCCCTCCCTCCCTCCGACTCCATCGCCCGCCCTCCCTCCGACTCCATCGCCCCGCCCTCCCTCCCTCCCGCCCTCCCTCCCTCCGACTCCACCGCCCTCCCTCCCTCCGACTCCACCGCCCTCCCCTCCCTCCGACTCCACCGCCCTCCCCTCCCTCCAACTCCACCGCCCTCCCTCCCTCCAACTCCACCGCCCTCCCTCCCTCCAACTCCACCGCCCTCCCTCCCTCCAACTCCATCGCCCGCCCTCCCTCCCTCCCTCCCTCCAACTCCATCGCCCTCCCTCCCTCCAACACCATCGCCCGCCCTCCCTCCCTCCCGCCCTCCCTCCCTCCAACTCCACCGCCCTCCCTCCCTCCAACTCCACCGCCCTCCCTCCCTCCAACTCCACCGCCCTCCCTCCCTCCCTCCCTCCCTCCAACTCCATCGCCCTCCCTCCCTCCAACTCCATCGCCCGCCCTCCCTCCCTCCCGCCCTCCCTCCCTCCCTCCCTCCCTCCCTCCCTCCCTCCCTCCAACTCCATCGCCCTCCCTCCCTCCCTCCCTCCCTCCAACTCCATCGCCCTCCCTCCCTCCCTCCCTCCCTCCAACTCCATCGCCCTCCCTCCCTCCCTCCCTCCCTCCCTCCAACTCCATCGCCCTCCCTCCCTCCCTCCCTCCCTCCAACTCCACCGCCCTCCCTCCCTCCCTCCCTCCCTCCCTCCAACTCCATCGCCCTCCCTCCCTCCAACTCCATCGCCCGCCCTCCCTCCCTCCCCGCCCCTCCCTCCCTCCAACTCACCGCCCTCCCTCCCTCCAACTCCACCGCCCTCCCTCCCTCCAACTCCACGCCCTCCCTCCCTCCAACTCCACCGCCCTCCCTCCCTCCAACTCCACCGCCCTCCCTCCCTCCCTCCCCTCCCTCCCTCCAACTCCATCGCCCTCCCTCCCTCCAACTCCATCGCCCGCCCTCCCTCCCTCCCGCCCTCCCTCCCTCCAACTCCACCGCCCTCCCTCCCTCCAACTCCACCGCCCTCCTCCCTCCAACTCCACCGCCCCTCCCTCCCTCCAACTCCACCGCCCTCCCTCCCTCCAACTCCACCGCCCCTCCCCTCCCTCCCTCCCTCCCTCCCTCCCTCCAACTCCATCGCCCTCCCTCCCTCCAACTCCATCGCCCGCCCTCCCTCCCTCCCGCCCCTCCCTCCCTCCCTCCAACTCCATCTCCCTCCCTCCCTCCCTCCCTCCCTCCCTCCCTCCAACTCCATCTCCCTCCCTCCCTCCAACTCCATCGCCCTCCCTCCCTCCCTCCCTCCCTCCAACTCCATCGCCCTCCCTCCCTCCCTCCCTCCCTCCCTCCAACTCCATCGCCCTCCCTCCCTCCCTCCCTCCCTCCAACTCCATCGCCCTCCCTCCCTCCCGCCCTCCCTCCCCTCCCTCCAACTCCATCGCCCTCCTCCAACTCCATCGCCCTCCCTCCCTCCCTCCCTCCCTCCAACTCCATCGCCCTCCCTCCCTCCCTCCCTCCAACTCATCGCCCTCCCTCCCTCCCTCCAACTCCATCGCCCTCCCTCCCTCCCGCCCTCCCTCCCTCCCTCCAACTCCATCGCCCTCCCTCCCGCCCTCCCTCCCTCCCTCCCTCCCTCCAACTCCATCGCCCTCCCTCCCTCCCTCCCTCCCTCCCTCCAACTCCATCGCCCTCCCTCAACCCTCCCTCCTCCCTCTCCAACTCCATCGCCCTCCCTCCCTCCCTCCAACTCCATCGCCCTCCCTCCCTCCCTCCCTCCCTCAACTCCATCGCCCTCCCTCCCTCCCTCCCTCCAACTCCATCGCCCCTCCCTCCCTCCCTCCCTCCAACTCCATCGCCCTCCCTCCCTCCCTCCCTCCAACTCCATCGCCCTCCCTCCCTCCCTCCCTCCAACTCCATCGCCCTCCCTCCCTCCCTCCCTCCACAACTCCATCGCCCTCCCTCCCTCCCTCCCTCCCTCCAACTCCATCGCCCTCCCTCCCTCCCTCCCTCCCTCCAACTCCATCGCCCTCCCTCCCTCCCTCCCTCCCTCCAACTCCATCGCCCTCCCTCCCTCCCTCCCTCCCTCCAACTCCATCGCCCTCCCTCCCTCCCTCCCTCCCTCCAACTCCATCGCCCTCCCTCCCTCCCTCCCTCCCTCCAACTCCATCGCCCTCCCTCCCTCCCTCCCTCCCTCCAACTCCATCGCCCTCCCTCCCTCCCTCCCTCCCTCCAACTCCATCGCCCTCCCTCCCTCCCTCCCTCCCTCCAACTCCATCGCCCTCCCTCCCTCCCTCCCTCCCTCCAACTCCATCGCCCTCCCCTCCCTCCCTCCCTCCCTCCAACTCCATCGCCCTCACCTCCCTCCCTCCCTCCCTCCAACTCCATCGCCCCTCCCTCCCTCCCTCCCCTCCCTCCAACTCCATCGCCCTCCCTCCCTCCCTCCCTCCCTCCAACTCCATCGCCCTCCCTCCCTCCTCCCCCTCCCTCCAAGTCCATCGCCCTCCCTCCCTCCCTCCCTCCCTCCAAGTCCATCGCCCTCCCTCCCTCCCTCCCTCCCTCCAAGTCCATCGCCCTCCTCCCTCCCTCCCTCCCCTCCCTCCAAGTCCATCGCCCTCCCTCCCTCCCTCCCTCCCTCCCTCCAAGTCCATCGCCCTCCCTCCCTCCCTCCCTCCCTCCCTCCAAGTCCATCGCCCTCCCTCCCTCCCTCCCTCCCTCCCTCCAAGTCCATCGCCCTCCCTCCCTCCCTCCCTCCCTCCCTCCAAGTCCATCGCCCTCCTCCCTCCCTCCCTCCCTCCCTCCAAGTCCATCGCCCTCCCTCCCTCCCTCCCTCCCTCCCTCCAAGTCCATCGCCCCTCCCTCCCTCCCTCCCTCCCTCCCTCCAAGTCCATCGCCCTCCCCTCCCTCCCTCCCTCCCCTCCCTCCAAGTCCATCGCCCTCCCTCCCTCCCTCCCTCCCTCCCTCCAAGTCCATCGCCCTCCCTCCCTCCCTCCCTCCCTCCCTCCAAGTCCATCGCCCTCCCTCCCTCCCTCCCTCCCCTCCCTCCAAGTCCATCGCCCTCCCTCCCTCCCTCCCTCCCTCCCTCCAAGTCCATCGCCCTCCCTCCCTCCTCCCTCCCTCCCTCCAAGTCCATCGCCCTCCCTCCCTCCCTCCCTCCCTCCCTCCAAGTCCATCGCCCTCCCTCCCTCCCTCCCTCCCTCCCTCCAAGTCCATCGCCCTCCCTCCCTCCCTCCCTCCCTCCCTCCAAGTCCATCGCCCTCCCTCCCTCCCTCCCTCCCTCCCTCCAAGTCCATCGCCCTCCCTCCCTCCCTCCCTCCCTCCCTCCAAGTCCATCGCCCTCCCTCCCTCCCTCCCTCCCTCCCTCCAAGTCCATCGCCCTCCCTCCCTCCCTCCCTCCCTCCCTCCAAGTCCATCGCCCTCCCTCCCTCCCTCCCTCCCTCCCTCCAAGTCCATCGCCCTCCCTCCCTCCCTCCCTCCCTCCCTCCAAGTCCATCGCCCTCCCTCCCTCCCTCCCTCCCTCCCTCCAAGTCCATCGCCCTCCCTCCCTCCCTCCCTCCCTCCCTCCAAGTCCATCGCCCTCCCTCCCTCCCTCCCTCCCTCCCTCCAAGTCCATCGCCCTCCCTCCCTCCCTCCCTCCCTCCCTCCAAGTCCATCGCCCTCCCTCCCTCCCTCCCTCCCTCCCTCCAAGTCCATCGCCCTCCCTCCCTCCCTCCCTCCCTCCCTCCAAGTCCATCGCCCTCCCTCCCTCCCTCCCTCCCTCCCTCCAAGTCCATCGCCCTCCCTCCCTCCCTCCCTCCCTCCCTCCAAGTCCATCGCCCTCCCTCCCTCCCTCCCTCCCTCCCTCCAAGTCCATCGCCCTCCCTCCCTCCCTCCCTCCCTCCCTCCAAGTCCATCGCCCTCCCTCCCTCCCTCCCTCCCTCCCTCCAAGTCCATCGCCCTCCCTCCCTCCCTCCCTCCCTCCCTCCAAGTCCATCGCCCTCCCTCCCTCCCTCCCTCCCTCCCTCCAAGTCCATCGCCCTCCCTCCCTCCCTCCCTCCCTCCCTCCAAGTCCATCGCCCTCCCTCCCTCCCTCCCTCCCTCCCTCCAAGTCCATCGCCCTCCCTCCCTCCCTCCCTCCCTCCCTCCAAGTCCATCGCCCTCCCTCCCTCCCTCCCTCCCTCCCTCCAAGTCCATCGCCCTCCCTCCCTCCCTCCCTCCCTCCCTCCCTCCAAGTCCATCGCCCTCCCTCCCTCCCTCCCTCCCTCCCTCCCTCCAAGTCCATCGCCCTCCCTCCCTCCCTCCCTCCCTCCCTCCCTCCAAGTCCATCGCCCTCCCTCCCTCCCTCCCTCCCTCCCTCCCTCCAAGTCCATCGCCCTCCCTCCCTCCCTCCCTCCCTCCCTCCCTCCAAGTCCATCGCCCTCCCTCCCTCCCTCCCTCCCTCCCTCCAAGTCCATCGCCCTCCCTCCCTCCCTCCCTCCAACTCCATCGCCCTCCCTCCCTCCCTCCCTCCCTCCAAGTCCCTCCCTCCCTCCCTCCCTCCAAGTCCCTCCCTCCCTCCCTCCCTCCCTCCAAGTCCATCGCCCTCCCTCCCTCCCTCCCTCCAACTCCATCGCCCTCCCTCCCTCCCTCCCTCCCTCCAAGTCCCTCCCTCCCTCCCTCCCTCCAAGTCCCTCCCTCCCTCCAAGTCCCTCCCTCCCTCCCTCCCTCCAACTCCACCGCCCTCCCTCCCTCCAACTCCACCGCCCTCCCTCCCTCCAACTCCACCGCCCTCCCTCCCTCCCTCCCTCCCTCCAACTCCATCGCCCTCCCTCCCTCCAAGTCCATCGCCCTCCCTCCCTCCCTCCCTCCCTCCCTCCAAGTCCATCGCCCTCCCTCCCTCCCTCCCTCCCTCCCTCCAAGTCCATCGCCCTCCCTCCCTCCAAGTCCATCGCCCTCCCTCCCTCCCTCCCTCCCTCCCTCCCTCCAAGTCCATCGCCCTCCCTCCCTCCCTCCCTCCCTCCCTCCCTCCAAGTCCATCGCCCTCCCTCCCTCCCTCCCTCCCTCCCTCCCTCCAAGTCCATCGCCCTCCCTCCCTCCCTCCCTCCCTCCCTCCCTCCAAGTCCATCGCCCTCCCTCCCTCCCTCCCTCCCTCCCTCCAAGTCCATCGCCCTCCCTCCCTCCCTCCCTCCCTCCCTCCAAGTCCATCGCCCTCCCTCCCTCCCTCCCTCCCTCCCTCCCTCCAAGTCCATCGCCCTCCCTCCCTCCCTCCCTCCCTCCCTCCCTCCAAGTCCATCGCCCTCCCTCCCTCCCTCCCTCCCTCCCTCCCTCCAAGTCCATCGCCCTCCCTCCCTCCCTCCCTCCCTCCCTCCCTCCAAGTCCATCGCCCTCCCTCCCTCCCTCCCTCCCTCCCTCCCTCCCTCCCTCCAAGTCCATCGCCCTCCCTCCCTCCCTCCCTCCCTCCCTCCCTCCAAGTCCATCGCCCTCCCTCCCTCCCTCCCTCCCTCCCTCCCTCCAAGTCCATCGCCCTCCCTCCCTCCCTCCCTCCCTCCCTCCCTCCAAGTCCATCGCCCTCCCTCCCTCCCTCCCTCCCTCCCTCCCTCCAAGTCCATCGCCCTCCCTCCCTCCCTCCCTCCCTCCCTCCCTCCAAGTCCATCGCCCTCCCTCCCTCCCTCCCTCCCTCCCTCCAAGTCCATCGCCCTCCCTCCCTCCCTCCCTCCCTCCCTCCCTCCAAGTCCATCGCCCTCCCTCCCTCCCTCCCTCCCTCCCTCCAAGTCCATCGCCCTCCCTCCCTCCCTCCCTCCCTCCCTCCAAGTCCATCGCCCTCCCTCCCTCCCTCCCTCCCTCCAAGTCCATCGCCCTCCCTCCCTCCCTCCCTCCCTCCCTCCAAGTCCATCGCCCTCCCTCCCTCCCTCCCTCCCTCCCTCCCTCCAAGTCCATCGCCCTCCCTCCCTCCCTCCCTCCCTCCAAGTCCATCGCCCTCCCTCCCTCCCTCCCTCCCTCCAACTCCATCGCCCTCCCTCCCTCCCTCCCTCCCTCCAACTCCATCGCCCTCCCTCCCTCCCTCCCTCCCTCCAACTCCATCGCCCTCCCTCCCTCCCTCCCTCCCTCCAACTCCATCGCCCTCCCTCCCTCCCTCCCTCCCTCCAAGTCCATCGCCCTCCCTCCCTCCCTCCCTCCCTCCCTCCAAGTCCATCGCCCTCCCTCCCTCCCTCCCTCCCTCCCTCCAAGTCCATCGCCCTCCCTCCCTCCCTCCCTCCCTCCCTCCAAGTCCATCGCCCTCCCTCCCTCCCTCCCTCCCTCCCTCCAAGTCCATCGCCCTCCCTCCCTCCCTCCCTCCCTCCCTCCAAGTCCATCGCCCTCCCTCCCTCCCTCCCTCCCTCCCTCCAAGTCCATCGCCCTCCCTCCCTCCCTCCCTCCCTCCCTCCAAGTCCATCGCCCTCCCTCCCTCCCTCCCTCCCTCCCTCCAAGTCCATCGCCCTCCCTCCCTCCCTCCCTCCCTCCCTCCAAGTCCATCGCCCTCCCTCCCTCCCTCCCTCCCTCCCTCCAAGTCCATCGCCCTCCCTCCCTCCCTCCCTCCCTCCCTCCAAGTCCATCGCCCTCCCTCCCTCCCTCCCTCCCTCCCTCCAAGTCCATCGCCCTCCCTCCCTCCCTCCCTCCCTCCCTCCAAGTCCATCGCCCTCCCTCCCTCCCTCCCTCCCTCCCTCCAAGTCCATCGCCCTCCCTCCCTCCCTCCCTCCCTCCCTCCAAGTCCATCGCCCTCCCTCCCTCCCTCCCTCCCTCCCTCCAAGTCCATCGCCCTCCCTCCCTCCCTCCCTCCCTCCCTCCAAGTCCATCGCCCTCCCTCCCTCCCTCCCTCCCTCCCTCCAAGTCCATCGCCCTCCCTCCCTCCCTCCCTCCCTCCCTCCAAGTCCATCGCCCTCCCTCCCTCCCTCCCTCCCTCCCTCCAAGTCCATCGCCCTCCCTCCCTCCCTCCCTCCCTCCCTCCAAGTCCATCGCCCTCCCTCCCTCCCTCCCTCCCTCCCTCCAAGTCCATCGCCCTCCCTCCCTCCCTCCCTCCCTCCCTCCCTCCAAGTCCATCGCCCTCCCTCCCTCCCTCCCTCCCTCCCTCCAAGTCCATCGCCCTCCCTCCCTCCCTCCCTCCCTCCCTCCAAGTCCATCGCCCTCCCTCCCTCCCTCCCTCCCTCCCTCCAAGTCCATCGCCCTCCCTCCCTCCCTCCCTCCCTCCCTCCAAGTCCATCGCCCTCCCTCCCTCCCTCCCTCCCTCCCTCCAAGTCCATCGCCCTCCCTCCCTCCCTCCCTCCCTCCCTCCAAGTCCATCGCCCTCCCTCCCTCCCTCCCTCCCTCCCTCCAAGTCCATCGCCCTCCCTCCCTCCCTCCCTCCCTCCCTCCAAGTCCATCGCCCTCCCTCCCTCCCTCCCTCCCTCCCTCCAAGTCCATCGCCCTCCCTCCCTCCCTCCCTCCCTCCCTCCAAGTCCATCGCCCTCCCTCCCTCCCTCCCTCCCTCCCTCCAAGTCCATCGCCCTCCCTCCCTCCCTCCCTCCAACTCCATCGCCCTCCCTCCCTCCCTCCCTCCAAGTCCCTCCCTCCCTCCCTCCCTCCAAGTCCCTCCCTCCCTCCCTCCCTCCAACTCCACCGCCCTCCCTCCCTCCAACTCCACCGCCCTCCCTCCCTCCAACTCCACCGCCCTCCCTCCCTCCAACTCCACCGCCCTCCCTCCCTCCCTCCCTCCCTCCAACTCCATCGCCCTCCCTCCCTCCAACTCCATCGCCCTCCCTCCCTCCAACTCCATCGCCCTCCCTCCCTCCAACTCCATCGCCCTCCCTCCCTCCAACTCCATCGCCCTCCCTCCCTCCAACTCCATCGCCCTCCCTCCCTCCAACTCCATCGCCCTCCCTCCCTCCAACTCCACCGCCCTCCCTCCCTCCAACTCCACCGCCCTCCCTCCCTCCAACTCCACCGCCCTCCCTCCCTCCAACTCCACCGCCCTCCCTCCCTCCAACTCCACCGCCCTCCCTCCCTCCAACTCCACCGCCCTCCCTCCCTCCAACTCCACCGCCCTCCCTCCCTCCAACTCCACCGCCCTCCCTCCCTCCAACTCCACCGCCCTCCCTCCCTCCCTCCCTCCCTCCCTCCCTCCAACTCCATCGCCCTCCCTCCCTCCAACTCCATCGCCCGCCCTCCCTCCCTCCCTCCCTCCCTCCCTCCCTCCAACTCCATCGCCCTCCCTCCCTCCAACTCCATCGCCCTCCCTCCCTCCAACTCCATCGCCCTCCCTCCCTCCCTCCCTCCAACTCCATCGCCCTCCCTCCCTCCCTCCCTCCAACTCCATCGCCCTCCCTCCCTCCCTCCCTCCAACTCCATCGCCCTCCCTCCCTCCCTCCCTCCAACTCCATCGCCCTCCCTCCCTCCCTCCCTCCAACTCCATCTCCCTCCCTCCCTCCCTCCCTCCAACTCCATCTCCCTCCCTCCCTCCCTCCCTCCAACTCCATCGCCCTCCCTCCCTCCCTCCCTCCCTCCAACTCCATCGCCCTCCCTCCCTCCCTCCCTCCAACTCCATCGCCCTCCCTCCCTCCCTCCCTCCAACTCCATCGCCCTCCCTCCCTCCCTCCCTCCAACTCCATCGCCCTCCCTCCCTCCCTCCAACTCCATCGCCCTCCCTCCCTCCCTCCCTCCCTCCAACTCCATCGCCCTCCCTCCCTCCCTCCCTCCCTCCAACTCCATCGCCCTCCCTCCCTCCCTCCCTCCCTCCAACTCCATCGCCCTCCCTCCCTCCCTCCAACTCCATCGCCCTCCCTCCCTCCCTCCCTCCCTCCAACTCCATCGCCCTCCCTCCCTCCCTCCCTCCCTCCAACTCCATCGCCCTCCCTCCCTCCCTCCAACTCCATCGCCCTCCCTCCCTCCCTCCCTCCCTCCAACTCCATCGCCCTCCCTCCCTCCCTCCCTCCCTCCCTCCCTCCCTCCCTCCAACTCCATCGCCCTCCCTCCCTCCCTCCCTCCCTCCAAGTCCATCGCCCTCCCTCCCTCCCTCCCTCCAACTCCATCGCCCTCCCTCCCTCCCTCCCTCCCTCCCTCCAAGTCCCTCCCTCCCTCCCTCCAAGTCCCTCCCTCCCTCCAAGTCCCTCCCTCCCTCCAAGTCCATCGCCCTCCCTCCCTCCCTCCCTCCCTCCAAGTCCATCGCCCTCCCTCCCTCCCTCCCTCCCTCCCTCCAAGTCCATCGCCCTCCCTCCCTCCCTCCCTCCCTCCCTCCAAGTCCATCGCCCTCCCTCCCTCCCTCCCTCCCTCCCTCCAAGTCCATCGCCCTCCCTCCCTCCCTCCCTCCCTCCCTCCAAGTCCATCGCCCTCCCTCCCTCCCTCCCTCCCTCCCTCCAAGTCCATCGCCCTCCCTCCCTCCCTCCCTCCCTCCCTCCCTCCCTCCAAGTCCATCGCCCTCCCTCCCTCCCTCCCTCCCTCCCTCCAAGTCCATCGCCCTCCCTCCCTCCCTCCCTCCCTCCCTCCAAGTCCATCGCCCTCCCTCCCTCCCTCCCTCCCTCCCTCCAAGTCCATCGCCCTCCCTCCCTCCCTCCCTCCCTCCCTCCAAGTCCATCGCCCTCCCTCCCTCCCTCCCTCCCTCCCTCCAAGTCCATCGCCCTCCCTCCCTCCCTCCCTCCCTCCCTCCAAGTCCATCGCCCTCCCTCCCTCCCTCCCTCCCTCCCTCCAAGTCCATCGCCCTCCCTCCCTCCCTCCCTCCCTCCCTCCCTCCAAGTCCATCGCCCTCCCTCCCTCCCTCCCTCCCTCCAAGTCCATCGCCCTCCCTCCCTCCCTCCCTCCCTCCCTCCCTCCAAGTCCATCGCCCTCCCTCCCTCCCTCCCTCCCTCCCTCCAAGTCCATCGCCCTCCCTCCCTCCCTCCCTCCCTCCCTCCCTCCAAGTCCATCGCCCTCCCTCCCTCCCTCCCTCCCTCCCTCCAAGTCCATCGCCCTCCCTCCCTCCCTCCCTCCCTCCCTCCAAGTCCATCGCCCTCCCTCCCTCCCTCCCTCCCTCCCTCCAAGTCCATCGCCCTCCCTCCCTCCCTCCCTCCCTCCCTCCAAGTCCATCGCCCTCCCTCCCTCCCTCCCTCCCTCCCTCCAAGTCCATCGCCCTCCCTCCCTCCCTCCCTCCCTCCCTCCAAGTCCATCGCCCTCCCTCCCTCCCTCCCTCCCTCCCTCCAAGTCCATCGCCCTCCCTCCCTCCCTCCCTCCCTCCCTCCAAGTCCATCGCCCTCCCTCCCTCCCTCCCTCCCTCCCTCCAAGTCCATCGCCCTCCCTCCCTCCCTCCCTCCCTCCCTCCAAGTCCATCGCCCTCCCTCCCTCCCTCCCTCCCTCCCTCCAAGTCCATCGCCCTCCCTCCCTCCCTCCCTCCCTCCCTCCAAGTCCATCGCCCTCCCTCCCTCCCTCCCTCCCTCCCTCCAAGTCCATCGCCCTCCCTCCCTCCCTCCCTCCCTCCCTCCAAGTCCATCGCCCTCCCTCCCTCCCTCCCTCCCTCCCTCCAAGTCCATCGCCCTCCCTCCCTCCCTCCCTCCCTCCCTCCAAGTCCATCGCCCTCCCTCCCTCCCTCCCTCCCTCCCTCCAAGTCCATCGCCCTCCCTCCCTCCCTCCCTCCCTCCCTCCAAGTCCATCGCCCTCCCTCCCTCCCTCCCTCCCTCCCTCCCTCCAAGTCCATCGCCCTCCCTCCCTCCCTCCCTCCCTCCCTCCCTCCAAGTCCATCGCCCTCCCTCCCTCCCTCCCTCCCTCCCTCCCTCCAAGTCCATCGCCCTCCCTCCCTCCCTCCCTCCCTCCCTCCCTCCAAGTCCATCGCCCTCCCTCCCTCCCTCCCTCCCTCCCTCCCTCCAAGTCCATCGCCCTCCCTCCCTCCCTCCCTCCCTCCCTCCCTCCAAGTCCATCGCCCTCCCTCCCTCCCTCCCTCCCTCCCTCCCTCCAAGTCCATCGCCCTCCCTCCCTCCCTCCCTCCCTCCCTCCCTCCAAGTCCATCGCCCTCCCTCCCTCCCTCCCTCCCTCCCTCCCTCCAAGTCCATCGCCCTCCCTCCCTCCCTCCCTCCCTCCCTCCCTCCAAGTCCATCGCCCTCCCTCCCTCCCTCCCTCCCTCCCTCCCTCCAAGTCCATCGCCCTCCCTCCCTCCCTCCCTCCCTCCCTCCCTCCAAGTCCATCGCCCTCCCTCCCTCCCTCCCTCCCCTCCCTCCAAGTCCATCGCCCTCCCTCCCTCCCTCCCCTCCCTCCCTCCCTCCAAGTCCATCGCCCTCCCTCCCTCCCTCCCTCCCTCCCTCCCTCCAAGTCCATCGCCCTCCCTCCCTCCCTCCCTCCCCCTCCCTCCAAGTCCATCGCCCTCCCTCCCTCCCTCCCTCCCCCTCCCTCCCTCCAAGTCCATCGCCCCTCCCTCCCTCCCCTCCCTCCCTCCCTCCAAGTCCATCGCCCTCCCTCCCGTCCCCTCCCTCCCTCCCTCCCTCCAAGTCCATCGCCCTCCCTCCCTCCCTCCCTCCCCTCCCCTCCAAGTCCATCGCCCTCCCTCCTCCCTCCCAACTCCCTCGCCTCCCTCCCTCCCTCCCTCCCTCCAAGTCCATCGCCCTCCCTCCCTCCCTCCCTCCCTCCAAGTCCATCGCCCTCCCTCCCTCCCTCCCTCCCTCCCTCCCTCCAAGTCCATCGCCCTCCTCCCTCCCTCCCTCCCTCCCTCCAAGTCCATCGCCCTCCCTCCCTCCCTCCCTCCCTCCCTCCAAGTCCATCGCCCTCCCTCCTCCCTCCCTCCCTCCCTCCAAGTCCATCGCCTCCTCCCTCCCTCCCTCCTCCCTCCAAGTCCATCGCCCCTCCTCCCTCCCTCCCTCCCTCCAAGTCCATCGCCCTCCCTCCCTCCCTCCCTCCCCCTCCAAGTCCATCGCCCTCCCTCCCTCCCTCCCCTCCCTCCAAGTCCATCGCCCTCCCTCCCTCCCTCCTCCCTCCAAGTCCATCGCCCTCTCCCTCCCTCCCTCCCTCCCTCCAAGTCCATCGCCCTCCCTCCCTCCCTCCCTCCCTCCCTCCAAGTCCATCGCCCTCCCTCCCTCCCTCCCTCCCTCCCTCCCTCCAAGTCCATCGCCCTCCCTCCCTCCCTCCCTCCCTCCCTCCAAGTCCATCGCCCTCCCTCCCTCCCTCCCCTCCCGTCCCTCCCTCCAAGTCCAGTCGCCCTCGCCTCCCTCCCTCCATCGCCCTCCCTCCCTCCCTCCCTCCCTCCAAGTCCATCGCCCTCCCTCCCTCCCTCCCTCCCTCCCTCCAAGTCCATCGCCCTCCCTCCCTCCCTCCCTCCCTCCCTCCAAGTCCATCGCCCTCCCTCCCTCCCTCCCTCCCTCCCTCCAAGTCCATCGCCCTCCCTCCCTCCCTCCCTCCCTCCCTCCAAGTCCATCGCCCTCCCTCCCTCCCTCCCTCCCTCCCTCCAAGTCCATCGCCCTCCCTCCCTCCCTCCCTCCCTCCCTCCAAGTCCATCGCCCTCCCTCCCTCCCTCCCTCCCTCCCTCCAAGTCCATCGCCCTCCCTCCCTCCCTCCCTCCCTCCCTCCAAGTCCATCGCCCTCCCTCCCTCCCTCCCTCCCTCCCTCCAAGTCCATCGCCCTCCCTCCCTCCCTCCCTCCCTCCCTCCAAGTCCATCGCCCTCCCTCCCTCCCTCCCTCCCTCCCTCCAAGTCCATCGCCCTCCCTCCCTCCCTCCCTCCCTCCCTCCAAGTCCATCGCCCTCCCTCCCTCCCTCCCTCCCTCCCTCCAAGTCCATCGCCCTCCCTCCCTCCCTCCCTCCCTCCCTCCAAGTCCATCGCCCTCCCTCCCTCCCTCCCTCCCTCCCTCCAAGTCCATCGCCCTCCCTCCCTCCCTCCCTCCCTCCCTCCAAGTCCATCGCCCTCCCTCCCTCCCTCCCTCCCTCCCTCCAAGTCCATCGCCCTCCCTCCCTCCCTCCCTCCCTCCCTCCAAGTCCATCGCCCTCCCTCCCTCCCTCCCTCCCTCCCTCCAAGTCCATCGCCCTCCCTCCCTCCCTCCCTCCCTCCCTCCAAGTCCATCGCCCTCCCTCCCTCCCTCCCTCCCTCCCTCCAAGTCCATCGCCCTCCCTCCCTCCCTCCCTCCCTCCCTCCCTCCAAGTCCATCGCCCTCCCTCCCTCCCTCCCTCCCTCCCTCCCTCCAAGTCCATCGCCCTCCCTCCCTCCCTCCCTCCCTCCAAGTCCATCGCCCTCCCTCCCTCCCTCCCTCCCTCCCTCCAAGTCCATCGCCCTCCCTCCCTCCCTCCCTCCCTCCCTCCAAGTCCATCGCCCTCCCTCCCTCCCTCCCTCCCTCCCTCCAAGTCCATCGCCCTCCCTCCCTCCCTCCCTCCAACTCCATCGCCCTCCCTCCCTCCCTCCCTCCCTCCAACTCCCTCCCTCCCTCCCTCCAAGTCCCTCCCTCCCTCCCTCCCTCCAAGTCCCTCCCTCCCTCCCTCCAAGTCCATCGCCCTCCCTCCCTCCCTCCCTCCAACTCCATCGCCCTCCCTCCCTCCCTCCAAGTCCCTCCCTCCCTCCCTCCCTCCAAGTCCCTCCCTCCCTCCCTCCCTCCAAGTCCCTCCCTCCCTCCCTCCCTCCAAGTCCCTCCCTCCCTCCCTCCCTCCAACTCCACCGCCCTCCCTCCCTCCCTCCCTCCCTCCAAGTCCCTCCCTCCCTCCCTCCCTCCAAGTCCCTCCCTCCCTCCCTCCCTCCCTCCAAGTCCATCGCCCTCCCTCCCTCCCTCCCTCCAACTCCATCGCCCTCCCTCCCTCCCTCCCTCCCTCCCTCCAAGTCCCTCCCTCCCTCCAAGTCCCTCCCTCCCTCCCTCCCTCCAAGTCCCTCCCTCCCTCCCTCCCTCCAAGTCCCTCCCTCCCTCCCTCCCTCCAACTCCACCGCCCTCCCTCCCTCCAACTCCACCGCCCTCCCTCCCTCCAACTCCACCGCCCTCCCTCCCTCCCTCCCTCCCTCCAACTCCATCGCCCTCCCTCCCTCCAACTCCATCGCCCTCCCTCCCTCCAACTCCATCGCCCTCCCTCCCTCCAACTCCACCGCCCTCCCTCCCTCCAACTCCACCGCCCTCCCTCCCTCCAACTCCACCGCCCTCCCTCCCTCCAACTCCACCGCCCTCCCTCCCTCCAACTCCACCGCCCTCCCTCCCTCCAACTCCACCGCCCTCCCTCCCTCCAACTCCACCGCCCTCCCTCCCTCCAACTCCACCGCCCTCCCTCCCTCCAACTCCACCGCCCTCCCTCCCTCCAACTCCACCGCCCTCCCTCCCTCCAACTCCACCGCCCTCCCTCCCTCCAACTCCACCGCCCTCCCTCCCTCCAACTCCACCGCCCTCCCTCCCTCCCTCCCTCCCTCCAACTCCATCGCCCGCCCTCCCTCCCTCCAACTCCATCGCCCGCCCTCCCTCCCTCCCTCCCTCCCTCCCTCCCTCCAACTCCATCGCCCTCCCTCCCTCCAACTCCATCGCCCTCCCTCCCTCCCTCCCTCCAACTCCATCGCCCTCCCTCCCTCCCTCCCTCCAACTCCATCGCCCTCCCTCCCTCCCTCCCTCCAACTCCATCGCCCTCCCTCCCTCCCTCCCTCCAACTCCATCTCCCTCCCTCCCTCCCTCCCTCCAACTCCATCTCCCTCCCTCCCTCCCTCCCTCCAACTCCATCGCCCTCCCTCCCTCCCTCCCTCCCTCCAACTCCATCGCCCTCCCTCCCTCCCTCCCTCCAACTCCATCGCCCTCCCTCCCTCCCTCCCTCCCTCCAACTCCATCGCCCTCCCTCCCTCCCTCCCTCCCTCCAACTCCATCGCCCTCCCTCCCTCCCTCCCTCCCTCCAACTCCATCGCCCTCCCTCCCTCCAACTCCATCGCCCTCCCTCCCTCCCTCCCTCCCTCCAACTCCATCGCCCTCCCTCCCTCCCTCCCTCCCTCCAACTCCATCGCCCTCCCTCCCTCCCTCCCTCCCTCCAACTCCATCGCCCTCCCTCCCTCCCTCCCTCCCTCCAACTCCATCGCCCTCCCTCCCTCCCTCCCTCCCTCCAACTCCATCGCCCTCCCTCCCTCCCTCCCTCCCTCCAACTCCATCGCCCTCCCTCCCTCCCTCCCTCCCTCCAACTCCATCGCCCTCCCTCCCTCCCTCCCTCCCTCCCTCCCTCCAACTCCATCGCCCTCCCTCCCTCCCTCCCTCCCTCCAAGTCCATCGCCCTCCCTCCCTCCCTCCCTCCAACTCCATCGCCCTCCCTCCCTCCCTCCCTCCCTCCCTCCAAGTCCCTCCCTCCCTCCCTCCAAGTCCCTCCCTCCCTCCAAGTCCCTCCCTCCCTCCAAGTCCATCGCCCTCCCTCCCTCCCTCCCTCCCTCCAAGTCCATCGCCCTCCCTCCCTCCCTCCCTCCCTCCAAGTCCATCGCCCTCCCTCCCTCCCTCCCTCCCTCCCTCCAAGTCCATCGCCCTCCCTCCCTCCCTCCCTCCCTCCCTCCAAGTCCATCGCCCTCCCTCCCTCCCTCCCTCCAAGTCCATCGCCCTCCCTCCCTCCCTCCCTCCCTCCCTCCAAGTCCATCGCCCTCCCTCCCTCCCTCCCTCCCTCCCTCCAAGTCCATCGCCCTCCCTCCCTCCCTCCCTCCCTCCCTCCAAGTCCATCGCCCTCCCTCCCTCCCTCCCTCCCTCCCTCCCTCCAAGTCCATCGCCCTCCCTCCCTCCCTCCCTCCCTCCCTCCCTCCCTCCAAGTCCATCGCCCTCCCTCCCTCCCTCCCTCCCTCCCTCCAAGTCCATCGCCCTCCCTCCCTCCCTCCCTCCCTCCCTCCAAGTCCATCGCCCTCCCTCCCTCCCTCCCTCCCTCCCTCCCTCCAAGTCCATCGCCCTCCCTCCCTCCCTCCCTCCCTCCCTCCCTCCAAGTCCATCGCCCTCCCTCCCTCCCTCCCTCCCTCCCTCCCTCCAAGTCCATCGCCCTCCCTCCCTCCCTCCCTCCAAGTCCATCGCCCTCCCTCCCTCCCTCCCTCCCTCCCTCCCTCCAAGTCCATCGCCCTCCCTCCCTCCCTCCCTCCCTCCAAGTCCATCGCCCTCCCTCCCTCCCTCCCTCCCTCCCTCCCTCCAAGTCCATCGCCCTCCCTCCCTCCCTCCCTCCCTCCCTCCAAGTCCATCGCCCTCCCTCCCTCCCTCCCTCCCTCCCTCCAAGTCCATCGCCCTCCCTCCCTCCCTCCCTCCCTCCCTCCAAGTCCATCGCCCTCCCTCCCTCCCTCCCTCCCTCCCTCCAAGTCCATCGCCCTCCCTCCCTCCCTCCCTCCCTCCAAGTCCATCGCCCTCCCTCCCTCCCTCCCTCCAAGTCCATCGCCCTCCCTCCCTCCCTCCCTCCCTCCCTCCAAGTCCATCGCCCTCCCTCCCTCCCTCCCTCCCTCCCTCCAAGTCCATCGCCCTCCCTCCCTCCCTCCCTCCCTCCCTCCAAGTCCATCGCCCTCCCTCCCTCCCTCCCTCCCTCCCTCCAAGTCCATCGCCCTCCCTCCCTCCCTCCCTCCCTCCCTCCAAGTCCATCGCCCTCCCTCCCTCCCTCCCTCCCTCCCTCCAAGTCCATCGCCCTCCCTCCCTCCCTCCCTCCCTCCCTCCAAGTCCATCGCCCTCCCTCCCTCCCTCCCTCCAAGTCCATCGCCCTCCCTCCCTCCCTCCCTCCCTCCCTCCCTCCAAGTCCATCGCCCTCCCTCCCTCCCTCCCTCCCTCCCTCCCTCCCTCCAAGTCCATCGCCCTCCCTCCCTCCCTCCCTCCCTCCCTCCCTCCCTCCAAGTCCATCGCCCTCCCTCCCTCCCTCCCTCCCTCCCTCCCTCCCTCCAAGTCCATCGCCCTCCCTCCCTCCCTCCCTCCCTCCCTCCCTCCCTCCAAGTCCATCGCCCTCCCTCCCTCCCTCCCTCCCTCCCTCCCTCCCTCCAAGTCCATCGCCCTCCCTCCCTCCCTCCCTCCCTCCCTCCCTCCAAGTCCATCGCCCTCCCTCCCTCCCTCCCTCCCTCCCTCCCTCCCTCCAAGTCCATCGCCCTCCCTCCCTCCCTCCCTCCCTCCCTCCCTCCAAGTCCATCGCCCTCCCTCCCTCCCTCCCTCCCTCCCTCCCTCCAAGTCCATCGCCCTCCCTCCCTCCCTCCCTCCCTCCCTCCCTCCAAGTCCATCGCCCTCCCTCCCTCCCTCCCTCCCTCCCTCCCTCCCTCCCTCCCTCCCTCCCTCCAAGTCCATCGCCCTCCCTCCCTCCCTCCCTCCCTCCCTCCAAGTCCATCGCCCTCCCTCCCTCCCTCCCTCCCTCCCTCCAAGTCCATCGCCCTCCCTCCCTCCCTCCCTCCCTCCAAGTCCATCGCCCTCCCTCCCTCCCTCCCTCCCTCCCTCCAAGTCCATCGCCCTCCCTCCCTCCCTCCCTCCCTCCCTCCAAGTCCATCGCCCTCCCTCCCTCCCTCCCTCCCTCCAAGTCCATCGCCCTCCCTCCCTCCCTCCCTCCCTCCAAGTCCATCGCCCTCCCTCCCTCCCTCCCTCCCTCCAAGTCCATCGCCCTCCCTCCCTCCCTCCCTCCCTCCCTCCCTCCCTCCCTCCCTCCAAGTCCATCGCCCTCCCTCCCTCCCTCCCTCCCTCCCTCCCTCCCTCCCTCCCTCCCTCCAAGTCCATCGCCCTCCCTCCCTCCCTCCCTCCCTCCCTCCCTCCCTCCAAGTCCATCGCCCTCCCTCCCTCCCTCCCTCCCTCCCTCCCTCCAAGTCCATCGCCCTCCCTCCCTCCCTCCCTCCCTCCCTCCCTCCAAGTCCATCGCCCTCCCTCCCTCCCTCCCTCCCTCCCTCCCTCCAAGTCCATCGCCCTCCCTCCCTCCCTCCCTCCCTCCCTCCAAGTCCATCGCCCTCCCTCCCTCCCTCCCTCCCTCCCTCCAAGTCCATCGCCCTCCCTCCCTCCCTCCCTCCCTCCCTCCAAGTCCATCGCCCTCCCTCCCTCCCTCCCTCCCTCCAACTCCATCGCCCTCCCTCCCTCCCTCCCTCCCTCCAACTCCATCGCCCTCCCTCCCTCCCTCCCTCCCTCCAACTCCATCGCCCTCCCTCCCTCCCTCCCTCCCTCCAACTCCATCGCCCTCCCTCCCTCCCTCCCTCCCTCCAAGTCCATCGCCCTCCCTCCCTCCCTCCCTCCCTCCAAGTCCATCGCCCTCCCTCCCTCCCTCCCTCCCTCCAAGTCCATCGCCCTCCCTCCCTCCCTCCCTCCCTCCAAGTCCATCGCCCTCCCTCCCTCCCTCCCTCCCTCCCTCCAAGTCCATCGCCCTCCCTCCCTCCCTCCCTCCCTCCCTCCAAGTCCATCGCCCTCCCTCCCTCCCTCCCTCCCTCCCTCCAAGTCCATCGCCCTCCCTCCCTCCCTCCCTCCCTCCCTCCAAGTCCATCGCCCTCCCTCCCTCCCTCCCTCCCTCCCTCCAAGTCCATCGCCCTCCCTCCCTCCCTCCCTCCCTCCCTCCAAGTCCATCGCCCTCCCTCCCTCCCTCCCTCCCTCCCTCCAAGTCCATCGCCCTCCCTCCCTCCCTCCCTCCCTCCCTCCAAGTCCATCGCCCTCCCTCCCTCCCTCCCTCCCTCCCTCCAAGTCCATCGCCCTCCCTCCCTCCCTCCCTCCCTCCCTCCAAGTCCATCGCCCTCCCTCCCTCCCTCCCTCCCTCCCTCCAAGTCCATCGCCCTCCCTCCCTCCCTCCCTCCCTCCCTCCAAGTCCATCGCCCTCCCTCCCTCCCTCCCTCCCTCCCTCCAAGTCCATCGCCCTCCCTCCCTCCCTCCCTCCCTCCCTCCAAGTCCATCGCCCTCCCTCCCTCCCTCCCTCCCTCCCTCCAAGTCCATCGCCCTCCCTCCCTCCCTCCCTCCCTCCCTCCAAGTCCATCGCCCTCCCTCCCTCCCTCCCTCCCTCCCTCCAAGTCCATCGCCCTCCCTCCCTCCCTCCCTCCCTCCCTCCAAGTCCATCGCCCTCCCTCCCTCCCTCCCTCCCTCCCTCCAAGTCCATCGCCCTCCCTCCCTCCCTCCCTCCCTCCCTCCAAGTCCATCGCCCTCCCTCCCTCCCTCCCTCCCTCCCTCCAAGTCCATCGCCCTCCCTCCCTCCCTCCCTCCCTCCCTCCAAGTCCATCGCCCTCCCTCCCTCCCTCCCTCCCTCCCTCCAAGTCCATCGCCCTCCCTCCCTCCCTCCCTCCCTCCCTCCAAGTCCATCGCCCTCCCTCCCTCCCTCCCTCCCTCCCTCCAAGTCCATCGCCCTCCCTCCCTCCCTCCCTCCCTCCCTCCAAGTCCATCGCCCTCCCTCCCTCCCTCCCTCCCTCCCTCCAAGTCCATCGCCCTCCCTCCCTCCCTCCCTCCCTCCCTCCAAGTCCATCGCCCTCCCTCCCTCCCTCCCTCCCTCCCTCCCTCCAAGTCCATCGCCCTCCCTCCCTCCCTCCCTCCCTCCCTCCCTCCAAGTCCATCGCCCTCCCTCCCTCCCTCCCTCCCTCCCTCCCTCCCTCCCTCCCTCCCTCCAAGTCCATCGCCCTCCCTCCCTCCCTCCCTCCCTCCCTCCAAGTCCATCGCCCTCCCTCCCTCCCTCCCTCCCTCCCTCCAAGTCCATCGCCCTCCCTCCCTCCCTCCCTCCAACTCCATCGCCCTCCCTCCCTCCCTCCCTCCCTCCAAGTCCCTCCCTCCCTCCCTCCCTCCCTCCAAGTCCCTCCCTCCCTCCCTCCCTCCCTCCAAGTCCATCGCCCTCCCTCCCTCCCTCCCTCCAACTCCATCGCCCTCCCTCCCTCCCTCCAAGTCCCTCCCTCCCTCCCTCCCTCCAAGTCCCTCCCTCCCTCCCTCCCTCCAAGTCCCTCCCTCCCTCCCTCCCTCCAAGTCCCTCCCTCCCTCCCTCCCTCCAACTCCACCGCCCTCCCTCCCTCCCTCCCTCCCTCCAAGTCCCTCCCTCCCTCCCTCCCTCCAAGTCCCTCCCTCCCTCCCTCCCTCCCTCCAAGTCCATCGCCCTCCCTCCCTCCCTCCCTCCAACTCCATCGCCCTCCCTCCCTCCCTCCAAGTCCCTCCCTCCCTCCCTCCCTCCAAGTCCCTCCCTCCCTCCCTCCCTCCAAGTCCCTCCCTCCCTCCCTCCCTCCAAGTCCCTCCCTCCCTCCCTCCCTCCAACTCCACCGCCCTCCCTCCCTCCAACTCCACCGCCCTCCCTCCCTCCAACTCCACCGCCCTCCCTCCCTCCCTCCCTCCCTCCAACTCCATCGCCCTCCCTCCCTCCAACTCCATCGCCCTCCCTCCCTCCAACTCCATCGCCCTCCCTCCCTCCAACTCCATCGCCCTCCCTCCCTCCAACTCCACCGCCCTCCCTCCCTCCAACTCCACCGCCCTCCCTCCCTCCAACTCCACCGCCCTCCCTCCCTCCAACTCCACCGCCCTCCCTCCCTCCAACTCCACCGCCCTCCCTCCCTCCAACTCCACCGCCCTCCCTCCCTCCAACTCCACCGCCCTCCCTCCCTCCAACTCCACCGCCCTCCCTCCCTCCAACTCCACCGCCCTCCCTCCCTCCAACTCCACCGCCCTCCCTCCCTCCAACTCCACCGCCCTCCCTCCCTCCAACTCCACCGCCCTCCCTCCCTCCAACTCCACCGCCCTCCCTCCCTCCCTCCCTCCCTCCCTCCCTCCAACTCCATCGCCCGCCCTCCCTCCCTCCAAGTCCATCGCCCGCCCTCCCTCCCTCCCTCCCTCCAAGTCCATCGCCCTCCCTCCCTCCCTCCCTCCCTCCCTCCAAGTCCATCGCCCTCCCTCCCTCCCTCCCTCCCTCCCTCCAAGTCCATCGCCCTCCCTCCCTCCCTCCCTCCCTCCCTCCAAGTCCATCGCCCTCCCTCCCTCCCTCCCTCCCTCCCTCCAAGTCCATCGCCCTCCCTCCCTCCCTCCCTCCCTCCCTCCAAGTCCATCGCCCTCCCTCCCTCCCTCCCTCCCTCCCTCCAAGTCCATCGCCCTCCCTCCCTCCCTCCCTCCCTCCCTCCCTCCAAGTCCATCGCCCTCCCTCCCTCCCTCCCTCCCTCCCTCCAAGTCCATCGCCCTCCCTCCCTCCCTCCCTCCCTCCAAGTCCATCGCCCTCCCTACCTCCCTCCCTCCCTCCCTCCCTCCAAGTCCATCGCCCTCCCTCCCTCCCTCCCTCCCTCCCTCCCTCCAAGTCCATCGCCCTCCCTCCCTCCCTCCCTCCCTCCCTCCCTCCAAGTCCATCGCCCTCCCTCCCTCCCTCCCTCCCTCCCTCCCTCCAAGTCCATCGCCCTCCCTCCCTCCCTCCCTCCCTCCCTCCCTCCAAGTCCATCGCCCTCCCTCCCTCCCTCCCTCCCTCCCTCCCTCCAAGTCCATCGCCCTCCCTCCCTCCCTCCCTCCCTCCCTCCCTCCAAGTCCATCGCCCTCCCTCCCTCCCTCCCTCCCTCCCTCCCTCCAAGTCCATCGCCCTCCCTCCCTCCCTCCCTCCCTCCCTCCCTCCAAGTCCATCGCCCTCCCTCCCTCCCTCCCTCCCTCCCTCCCTCCAAGTCCATCGCCCTCCCTCCCTCCCTCCCTCCCTCCCTCCCTCCAAGTCCATCGCCCTCCCTCCCTCCCTCCCTCCCTCCCTCCCTCCAAGTCCATCGCCCTCCCTCCCTCCCTCCCTCCCTCCCTCCCTCCAAGTCCATCGCCCTCCCTCCCTCCCTCCCTCCCTCCCTCCCTCCAAGTCCATCGCCCTCCCTCCCTCCCTCCCTCCCTCCCTCCAAGTCCATCGCCCTCCCTCCCTCCCTCCCTCCAAGTCCATCGCCCTCCCTCCCTCCCTCCCTCCCTCCCTCCAAGTCCATCGCCCTCCCTCCCTCCCTCCCTCCCTCCCTCCAAGTCCATCGCCCTCCCTCCCTCCCTCCCTCCCTCCCTCCAAGTCCATCGCCCTCCCTCCCTCCCTCCCTCCCTCCCTCCAAGTCCATCGCCCTCCCTCCCTCCCTCCCTCCCTCCCTCCCTCCCTCCAAGTCCATCGCCCTCCCTCCCTCCCTCCCTCCCTCCCTCCCTCCAAGTCCATCGCCCTCCCTCCCTCCCTCCCTCCCTCCCTCCCTCCCTCCAAGTCCATCGCCCTCCCTCCCTCCCTCCCTCCCTCCCTCCCTCCCTCCAAGTCCATCGCCCTCCCTCCCTCCCTCCCTCCCTCCCTCCCTCCCTCCAAGTCCATCGCCCTCCCTCCCTCCCTCCCTCCCTCCCTCCCTCCCTCCAAGTCCATCGCCCTCCCTCCCTCCCTCCCTCCCTCCCTCCCTCCCTCCAAGTCCATCGCCCTCCCTCCCTCCCTCCCTCCCTCCCTCCCTCCCTCCCTCCAAGTCCATCGCCCTCCCTCCCTCCCTCCCTCCCTCCCTCCCTCCCTCCCTCCAAGTCCATCGCCCTCCCTCCCTCCCTCCCTCCCTCCCTCCCTCCCTCCAAGTCCATCGCCCTCCCTCCCTCCCTCCCTCCCTCCCTCCCTCCCTCCAAGTCCATCGCCCTCCCTCCCTCCCTCCCTCCCTCCCTCCCTCCCTCCAAGTCCATCGCCCTCCCTCCCTCCCTCCCTCCCTCCCTCCCTCCCTCCAAGTCCATCGCCCTCCCTCCCTCCCTCCCTCCCTCCCTCCCTCCCTCCAAGTCCATCGCCCTCCCTCCCTCCCTCCCTCCCTCCCTCCCTCCCTCCAAGTCCATCGCCCTCCCTCCCTCCCTCCCTCCCTCCCTCCCTCCAAGTCCATCGCCCTCCCTCCCTCCCTCCCTCCCTCCCTCCCTCCAAGTCCATCGCCCTCCCTCCCTCCCTCCCTCCCTCCCTCCCTCCCTCCAAGTCCATCGCCCTCCCTCCCTCCCTCCCTCCCTCCCTCCCTCCAAGTCCATCGCCCTCCCTCCCTCCCTCCCTCCCTCCCTCCCTCCAAGTCCATCGCCCTCCCTCCCTCCCTCCCTCCCTCCCTCCCTCCAAGTCCATCGCCCTCCCTCCCTCCCTCCCTCCCTCCCTCCCTCCAAGTCCATCGCCCTCCCTCCCTCCCTCCCTCCCTCCCTCCCTCCAAGTCCATCGCCCTCCCTCCCTCCCTCCCTCCCTCCAAGTCCATCGCCCTCCCTCCCTCCCTCCCTCCCTCCCTCCAAGTCCATCGCCCTCCCTCCCTCCCTCCCTCCCTCCCTCCAAGTCCATCGCCCTCCCTCCCTCCCTCCCTCCCTCCCTCCAAGTCCATCGCCCTCCCTCCCTCCCTCCCTCCCTCCCTCCAAGTCCATCGCCCTCCCTCCCTCCCTCCCTCCCTCCAAGTCCATCGCCCTCCCTCCCTCCCTCCCTCCCTCCAAGTCCATCGCCCTCCCTCCCTCCCTCCCTCCCTCCAAGTCCATCGCCCTCCACCACTCTCCTGTGTTCCAAGCCTTTTTTAAACTGTTAGCTGTGAATGACTGAGTTTGTAAATGGTGTTGTGTGGGTGTCGCCAGGCTGGGCGCATTCCTCCCCTGGCTACGTGCTGGACTGAACAAAAATGTTTCCACACTTCCAATCACTTCATGTCTACTTGGGCACCCTCGTCCACCACCATGGAAAGTGAGTGGGAGTTTTTCACAGGAGCTGCTAGATTGTCGGGGCTCCCAAGATCAATTGTCGCCAGGGCTTTTCGGCCCGTCGTGCCTGTGCTGGCCATCAGGCCCCTTCTGTTCTAATCCAATTCACCCCTGCGTCTGCAGCAAGTGCTCATCTAAATGCTGTTAGTGGTTGCTTTTGGAACAATACATGGTAAATTGTACAAGTTGTAACAAGATCTGATCTTTGTAAGGATTTGTTCAGATAATTAACCTAAAACCTTTGTGGATTGGGTGGCTCTATCCCAACTTCAGGCTGGTAGCTTCAAGGCTACTCTGGCTCATCTTTGTTAGAGTAGAGCATCTAGAGATGGATAGTATTGCTGCTCACAGTTGATGTAATGTCACATGTTTATGAAATAGGTTCATGTCCATGAATGCAGCGAGTGCACATAAATGCTAATACAACTCTGCTTCTTGTAACTGATCTGTTCAATTAGGGCCATATGACTTCAGAGCATGGATAATCTTGATCTTATCACAATTTTGATATAAATTGTGCAATCTTGCTACCAGCCTGTGTTTTGGTAATCTCATTTTTCAGTCGAGTGTGGTGGCATGTTTTACCTTCCCCATTTTAAAAAATGTGGAGTAGGCAATGTAGTCAGTGCTGGTGTCAATTGCCTGACTGTAGAGTCCTCTCCCCACACTGTGCCCAGTCCCAATATTGAACTGACAGTGCAAGAGCTTCCCTGAGGAAATAGCTTGTGGTGCTGTAGTGTAGAGATTGTACACTGGTTAGTGAGTTTTACAGCATAGTTAGAAGCCCTTTGGCCCTGTCTGTGCTGCGCACCAACTATTCCCATTTTCAAGCCCTTGGTATGCTACGGTGTTTCAATTGCTCATGCTGCCAAGTTCCCACCTCCTCCAGTAAGATCCACTTTTCCATCGCCTTGACAAAGTTGTTTTCTGCAATTACCTTAAATCTATGCCACGTGGTTATTGACCTTTCCACTAAGGGGATGGGTTCCTTCCTATCTGTCCCTCATGATTTTATTGTCAAATTTTTCCGATTAAGGGAGCAATTAGTGTGGCCAATCCACCTGCACATCTGTGGGAGGAGAGAGTGCACACTTCACACAGGCAGTCATCTGAGGCTGGAATTGAACCTGGGTCCTCAGTGCTGAGGCAGCAGTGCTAACCACTGCACCACAATGCCCCCATATGCCATCTTAATCACCTTGTATGCTGTCCTAATATTTGCACTAAGTAATAAATAAAAATTGTAATCGGAAATTGAGGTTGTGATTTCCTGGTTCCATATAGGTCAAATGTTAATGGCTTTTCTTGAGCCTTTTGACTTTGAGCAGATCAATTTATGCGTCCTTCACCTAGTCTTTCAATGTTAGATGGTTGTAACTGGTGGCCTGGTCTAACTGAGGATGTTGCTGTATAGTACAGAAGGTTGTGTATGTTTGTCACAATTAACACTGCAATGAAGTTACTGTGAAAAGCTGTTGGTCTAGGATGCTCAAAATTGAAAAACTTACAGTCCAAAGGTTTCTGCTGTCTGACTAGCCACAACATTGATCAGTCACCAGTGGGAGCTTGCGATTGCAATCTTTTCTCTATCCCAGAGCTTCCTGAATCTGTCTTCATGTAGTCAATAACTCTATAGAAATGGGTTCTATAAGACCATCAAGTCTGCTCCGCCATTCAATTATGGCTGATATTTTTCTCATCTCCGTTCTCCTGCCTTTTCCCCATAACCCCTGATCCCTTTATTGATCAACCCCTGATCCCCTTATTGATCAAAAACCTATCTATCTCTGTCTTAAAGACACTCGGTGATTTGGCCTCCACAGCCTTCTGTGGCAAAGAGTTCCACAGGTTCACCACCTTCTGGCTGAAGAAATTCCTCCTCATCTCCGTTTTAACCATGGTCCCTTTTGTTGAGATTGTGCCCTCTGGTTCTAGTTTTTCCTACAAGTGGCAACATCCTCTCCACGTCCATTCTATCCAGGCCTCGCAGTGTCCTGTAAGTTTCAATAACTGTCCCTCCTGTGTAGGTGGACAGACAAGGAGAGCATAAATGTTGGAGGGTTATAGGCGGGTTAGGCAAGTGGCCAAATGTAGGAAAATGTGAAGTTGTGCACTTTGATGGGATGTAAAAGTCACTGAATATTATTTAAATGGGGAAAGCTGCAGCACTGATGGATTTGGTGTTCCTTGTGCAAAGCTATCATATGAGTTTAGCAGGTAATGGTAAATGGCATGTTGGCCTTTTATTAAGGGAATGGAGTATAAAATTAGGCAAGTCCTGCAAAAACTATACAATGCACCAGTTAGACCACACCTGAAATACGACCGTTTTGGTCCCCTTATCTGAGGAAAGATTGGACACAGTCCAGAGAAGTTCCACTAGGTTGGAGGACAAGTGAGTAGGTTGACCCTGTACTCATTTAGTAGAATAAGATGACCTTGTTAAAACCGAGGATCTTCTGGATGCTTGACAGGTTCGATGCGGAGGTTGTTTTCCCTTGTGGAAGTCTAGAACCCCAGAGGGCATAATCTCCAAGGGGTTGCCCATTGGAGAGGAGGAGGAATTTCTTCTTGAGGGTAGCAAATCTGTGCAACTAGTGCAGAGCTGTAGAGGCTGGCTCGTTGAATATGTTCACTGTTCCAATTGACTTCGAGAGTGGCCCGGTAGCATAGTTGCTTTACAGTTCCAAGGTCCCAGGTTCAATTCCTGGCTTGGGTCACTGTCTGTGCGGAGTCTGCACGTTCTGTGTCTGCGTGGGTTTCCTCCGGGTGCTCTGGTTTCCTCCCACAGTCCAAAGATGTGCAGGTTAGGTGGATTGGCCATGCTAAATTGCCCCTTGGTGTCTAAAGAGGTTAGATGGGGTTAGGGGGATAGGGTGGAGGTATGGGCCTGGGTGGGGTGCTCTTTCCAAGGGCTGATGCAGACTCGATGGGCTCAATGGCCTCCTGCACTGTAAATTCTATGAATAGAGGGTTATGGCACATGTGCCATTGAGGATTCCGATCAGCCATGATCTCACTGAATGGCATAGCAGACTGGCTGACTTGGCCTACGTCTGCTCCTAGTCTTATGATCTTATTCAGTTCACCTGATCTTGCTGCTACTTAAAATACAATGTTGGGCATGCATAGGGGAGCAAGGTGGCACAGTGGTTAGCGTTGCTGCCTCATGGCACCGAGGTCCCAGGTTCGATCCTGGCTCTGGGTCACTGTCTGTGTGTAGTTTGCACATTCTCCCCGTGTTTGCAGGGTTTTGCCCCCACAACCCAAAGATGTGCAGGGTAGGTGGATTGGCCACGTTAAATTGCCCCTTAATTGGAAAAAATTAATTGGGTACTCTAAATGTATTTAAATTGTTGGGCAGTATTACCACATCTAAATACAGGAGTGAAGCTATGGCCTACTGTCAAATTTAATTTCTTCCCAAGCTAGTTGCTGAACCAACTACAATTTTTTGTTTAATCCTGGGCTGAGACTCCATCAAACTCTCCTTCAATCCATTAATACTGCTTTCACCTACCTCTGCCATTGTTTCACCTCACTAATACTGAAACTGAATTTATCCCCCCAAACAGATTTTTGTCTACATCCTGTGCTGTTTGCAAATCAACCTTCTGGACCTGGGAGTTGTTCAAACTTGTCTGGAAATGTTACAACTTGTCACACAAAGTTGCATGTACACAGCTGCTGTTGTGTGTGAACGACTTGGAAAGTTAAACATTTTTGGGCATTCTTACAAGTCATTGATACAAAGTAACTCCGGGGCATTTCACTAATCCTGTTTAATACGCTGCAAGCACGGTCTCCTCTATATGCCAATACTAGTTTGGCGTATGCTTGTAGTCAGCAATCTTAAAAATCTGCCTGCTTTTTAAAATTACTGCATTCATGGTAGCAAAAATCTGCCTGCTGCTTAAAATTACTGCATTCATGGTAGTAACTCATACCCTTTATGTTACATAGATCATAGAATTTACAGTGCAGCAGGAGGCCATTCAGCCAATCGAGTCTGCACCGGCCCTTGCAAAGAGCACCCTATTCAAGCCCACATATTTACCCTAGGGCAATTTAGCATGGCAAATCCACCTAACCCGCACATCTTTGGACTGGGTGGAAACTGGAGCACCCGGAGGAAACCCACACAGACTCGGAAAACATGCAGATTCCGCACAGACAGTGACCCAGCCGGGAGTCTAAACTGGGACCCTGGAGCTGTGAAGCAACTGTGCTAACCACTATGCTACCATGCTGCCCCTTTTTAGTACTGATCCATGTTAAAGATTCTCTACCCCCAATGTTAGATAGTTCAAGCCACCACCACATAATGTTAGATCGTGAGTTCAAATTCCCAACGCCTTGGTAGAAAGAAATTGCCCCAACTTCCTCGATCATTCTGACAATCTACCTCTTGAATTTTATTCTTTTGTGGGATGTTGGTGTCACTGGCTAGGTGAGCATTTATTGCCCATGAGAAAAAGGTGGTGGTGAGCTGCCACATTGGAACAGCTGCTGTCCTTGTGGTGCAGGTACACGGTGCTGTTAGGAAACCATGACCGAGGAATAGTGACAAATGTCAAGTTGGGATGATGTGTGGCTTTGAGCAGAACTCCAGGCAGTGATGTTCCCATATACCTCTTGCCCTAGGAGCTGGTTTAGCACATTGGGCTAAATAGCTGGCTTTTAAAGCAGACCAAAGCAGGTCAGCAGCACTGTTCAATTCCCTTACCAGCCTCCCCGAACAGGCCACTGGAATGTGGCGACTAGGGGCTTTTCACAGTAACTTCATTTGAAGCCTATTTGTGACAATAAGCGATTTTCATTTCATAAAATCTGTGACATGAGAAATTGAGCTATGTGGTGACCCACCCCAAATGGTGCAATTTTCGAAAAGTTTATTGTTCACTGCATTATACTATTATTTTAACACTGTTGATTCTAAAATAAAATTGTACTGTCGATGTTTGAACACAAAGTTTGCTTGCAGAGTATTTATCCCGTTGCATAATTTCTAACCCTATATGGGGCCTCAGGCAAGTTTGCTCACCCCTGCATCGAGTCCCTCAGCATTCATGTCAAGAGGGCTAGAACACAAGACCAGTGATCTATTTCTGAGGCTGTATAAGGCTCTGGTCAGACCCCATTTGGAGTATTGTGAGCAATTTTGGGCTCTGTATCTAAGGAAGGATATGCTGGCCTTGGAAAGGGTCCAGAGGAGATTCACCAGAATGATCCCTTCAAATGAAGAGCTTCTCGTATGAGGAATGGTTGAGGACTCTGGGTCTGTACTCGTTGGAGTTTAGAAGGATGAGGGAAATCTTATTGAAACTTACAGGATACTGCGAGGCCTGGATAGAGTGGAGTTTCCTTCTAGATGGTAGAGGTTGTGGGTTTAGAGGGTTATCTGGAGCCTTGGTGAGATCTGCAGTGCACCTTACATCTGCACACCACTGCCACTGACTTCCTGTGAAAGGAAAATCCTGATTGGCTCCATTATTTTATACATTTCAATTAAATCTTTACTCCACCTTTCCTCAGCCACAACTCCTCCAATATGATTTGCAGTGTGGCAGAACTGTAATACCCGTAATACCTGAGCCATGATGCTGCTTCCACTCCCTGATGCCATAAATCTGGCAGAATTGATGCTGTTAACGTGTGTAATGCATGTATACCCTCCCTGAACAGCTTGCGCTTGCTGTTTACTGCACTGGTTACGATATGAGCATCTTATTTTTTTATGCAATGTGGGCATTGCTGGCAAGGCAAGCATTTATTGCCCTGTGAGCTGGTGGTGAGCTACAAGCTTTGAACTTCTGCAGTCTGTGCTTAGATACACCCACTGATACAACTGGAGGAATTGTGAATTTAAAAAATAAATATATATTTGAGTACCCAATAAGGGGCAATTTAACGTGGCCAATTCACCGACTCTGCACATCATTGGGTTGTGGGGGTGAAACCCACGCAAACACGGAGAATATGCAAACTCCACACGGACAGTGACCCAGAGCTGGGATTGAACGTGGGTCCTCAGTGCCGTGAGGCAGCAATGTTAAACCACTATGCCACTGCTGCATTAGGAATTGTGAATATGATCTTGTGGTTGAGGGAAGATCATTGAACGTGGTTACCTTGTGATGCTACACAAATTACCCAAGTTTCATTCTTTCCATTACTGATGCTAGTTTATTCACCTGAACTAACTGCCATGCTGCTGTGCATGATAGGGTATATTGCAACAATGTTGGGCATACCCTCTGTGCAGTGTGACAGTTGTTTGCTCTCTCTCCTCTTTCTCTACCCCCACCCTGGTGCAGCACAGCAGACTTGACCTTTTTTTTTCTCCACACTCTGTGCAGTGCAACCGACTTGCCCTCTTTCTTGCCCACCCCCCTCTCTGTGCAGTGTGGCAGATGTGCTCTTTTCTTCTCCTCCCCCTTTCCATGCAGCATAAAGCCACAGGCTGACGAAATATGGGCAATTTGGCACTGATTTCTGAAGTGCCCATAGGGCAATATTTTGAGACCGATAGATAATCTTGTCACAAGTATGCTTACATTAACACTGCAATGAAGTTACTGTGAAAAGTCCCTAGTTGCCACATGGTGCCTGTTCAGGTCCACAGAGGGAGAATTCAATGCCCAATTCACCTAACAGCCAAGCTTTCGGAACTTGTGGGAGGAAACCAAGTACCCGGAGAAAACCCACGCAGGCACGGAGAATGTGCAGACTCTGCACAGACACTGACCCAAGCTGGGAATCAAACCTGCAACCCTGGTGCTGTGAAGCTATGGTGCTAACCACTATGCTACCATGCTGCCCATTTCACTTTCTGAATATGAATTAGAGCTTTCTTGAAGTTGGTATTTATTCCTGTGTACCACTGGTATATGTAAAAGTGCTGTATTTTGAGCTCTAGAAATGGCATTTGGCCTGAGGATCTGCTAATTGCTTACTAGTGGCTGCCGTATTACTGCTTTTAATCTTGTGCTATAGGTTCATTTTGAGATAAAAGTTGGTATCCAGTAGTGCCTATGTAAGGCAACCTATTTGAACTGCCCTCTAATTCCAGCAGGCAGGTCCTGTAATTGGTACAGAAATAGTGGTTTGACTAAGTGGCATGTTTAATACGGAGGGTTTGTTTTCTGGTTGGCTTTGCAAGAGCAGTGAATGGGAGTGGCTGTTTAGTGTGCTCCATTCCTGGGTAGTTCCCATTACTGATTGGCTGTCTGTTAACGGATTTGCATATGAGACAGTTCCGTGGCGCTTAAAAAAAAAAAAAAAAAAAAAAAAAATGCTCTTCCTCAACTCTACTTTGGACTATTCACTATCTGTCCTATGTCCTATATAGGTATTGCATAAATTTTTCTAAATTAAATTTATCGAGGTTGACCCAAGACCTCTTGGTGTTTAAACAAGTCAGGAATTGTTTCAGAACTCTGGTCTGGGAGGTAGCTTTCATATCTGTTTTAGAATTTGACAAGCTGTGTTCCCTGTTCCCTTGAACACGGTCAGGAGTAGTCTAATATATTTGATTGATCTGAAAGCAAGCATGGACTTGCAAGCTATTTGTAAATGTGCTTGCCTGATCCAAATGGTTGAATCCTGAGATCGCTATAACTGAATTCAGCCTTTCAACTATCAGACGATAGTATGACTTGTGACTGGGAAAAATATTCACTCCCACAAAGCATTCCTTGACGTCAGCTGCTCTTGTCTTTTGTTATTTCAATCAGTGAATTGAATACACTTTGTGCCCTATTGAGTCTGAATTGGGGGGTGCTCTCCACAGGCTGCAATCTATAAGGATAGGCAACAACACCTCCACCATCCTCCTCAACACCGGTGCCCCACAAGGCTGTGTCCTCAGTCCCCTACTATATGTTGTTCCGCACATGAGTGAGGCCTCAACTGGGACCTAGGATTCATGTCGCATTACATTCATCCCCCACCATCTGGCCTGCGAAATCCTACCAACTGTCCTGGCTTGACACAATTCACACTTCTTTAACCTGGGGTTACCCCATCTCTGGATCTGTAAAGATTTAATCACTGGAATATACCTCTTCATTCACCCGAGGAAGGAGCAGCGCTCCGAAAGCTAGTGACATCGAAACATAGAACATAGAACATAGAAAATACAGCACAGAACAGGCCCTTCGGCCCACGATGTTGTGCCGAACCTTTGTCCTAGATTAATCATAGATTATCATTGAATTTACAGTGCAGAATGAGGCCATTCGGCCCTTTGAGTCTGCACCAGCTCTTGGAAAGAGCACCCTACCCAAACTCAACACCTCCACCCAACACCAAGGGCAATTTGGACATTAAGGGCAATTTATCATTGGCCAATTCACCTAACCCGCACATCTTTGGACTGTGGGAGGAAACCGGAGCACCTGGAGGAAACCCACGCAGACACTGGGAGGACATGCAGACTCCGCACAGACAATGACCCAAGCTGGAATCGAACCTGGGACCATGGATCTGTGAAGCAATTGTGCTATCCACAATGCTACCGTGCTGCCCTTAAGAACAAATAAATCTACACTATATCATTTTCCCGTAATCCATGTACCTATCCAACAGCTGCTTGAAGGTCCCTAATGTTTCCGACTCAACTACTTCCACAGGCAGTGCATTCCATGCCCCCACTACTCTCTGGGTAAAGAACCTACCTCTGATATCCCTCCTATATCTTCCACCTTTCACCTTAAATTTATGTCCCCTTGTAATGGTGTGTTCCACCTGGGGAAAAAGTCTCTGACTGTCTACTCTATCTATTCCCCTGATCATCTTATAAACCTCTATCAAGTCGCCCCTCATCCTTCTCCGCTCTAATGAGAAAAGGCCTAGCACCCTCAACCTTTCCTCGTAAGACCTACTCTCCATTCGAGGCAACATCCTGGTAAATCTTCTTTGCACCTTTTCCAGAGCTTCCACATCCTTCCTAAAATGAGGCGACCAGAACTGTACACAGTACTCCAAATGTGGCCTTACCAAAGTTTTGTACAGCTGCATCATCACCTCACGGCTCTTAAATTCAATCCCTCTGTTAATGAACGCGAGCACACCATAGGCCTTCTTCACAGCTCTATCCACTTGAGTGGCAACTTTCAAAGATGTATGAACATAGACCCCGAGGTCTCTCTGCTCCTCCACAATGCCAAGAACTCTACCGTTAACCCTGTATTCCGCATTCATATTTGCCCTTTCAAAATGGACAACCTCACACTTTTCAGGGTTAAACTCCATCTGCCACTTCTCAGCCCAGCTCTGCATCCTATTTATGTCTCTTTGCAGCCGACAACAGCCCTCCTTACTATCCACAACTCCACCAATCTTCGTATCGTCTGCAAATTTACTGACCCACCCTTCAACTCCCTCATCCAAGTCATTAATGAAAATCACAAACAGCAGAGGACCCATAACTGATCCCTGCGGTACACCACTGGTAACTGGGATCCAGGCTGAATATTTGCCATCCACCACCACTCTCTGACTTCTATCGGTTAGCCAGTTCGTTATCCAACTGGCCAAATTTCCCACTATCCCATGCCTCCTTACTTTGTGCAGAAACACAACAAACCTGTTGGACTTTAACCTGGTGTTGTAAGACGTCTTGCTATACTCCTTATACACCTATGACTGTGTGGCCAGATTCCCCTCCAACTCTTATTTTCAAATTTGCTGATGGACACTGCTGTAGCGGGTCAGATCTTAGAACAATGATGAGACAGAGTACAGGAATGAGATAGAGAATCTGGTGAATTGGTGCAACCACAGTAATATCTCCCTAAATGTCAACAAAGGAGATTGTCATCAACCTCGGGAGGCACGGTGGAGAACATGCCCCATCCTATATCAATGGGAATGAAGTAGAAAGGGTCGAGAGCTTCAGGTTTTTAGATGTCCAGATCACCAACCACCTGTCCTGGTTTCTCTTCTTTCCCTCCCCCCCCCCCCCCCCCCCCAATGCTGACATTGTTAAGAAGCCCACCAACGACTCTACTTTCTCAGAAGACTTAAGGAAATTTGGCATGTCAGCTACGACTCTCTCCAGCTTTTACAAATGCACCATGGAAAACATTCTTTATGGTTGTATCACAGTTTGGTATGGATCCTGCTCCGACCAGGACCACCGGAAACTACAAAAGGCTCAATCCATCACGCAAACTAGGCTCTCATCGATTGACTGTCTACAATTCCCACTGCCTTGGATAATTAACCCAGCATAATTAAGGACCCCACGCAACCCGGACATACACTCTTTCACTTCTTCCGTCAGGAAAAAGATACGAAGGTTTGAGGTCACATACCAACTGACTCGAACAGCTTCTTCCCTGCTGCTATCAGACTTTACCTCGTTTAATACCTACCTCGTATTAAGTTTATCTTTTTCTCTAACCCTGGCTATGACTGGAATATTATGTTCTGCAGTCATAGAACATGACTTCTATGAAGCTTTTGGTCTCCATGTTTGCAATGTTTAGCGTTTTTGTGTATAAAAAGGCTGAACAAATATTGCATTCAAGGCTGCCATTTCCTTGTTTCTCTCCTTGGGGGATGAGCCTGGGGGAATTTGTTTACTTCAATTACACTCTTGATATCCACATGCAGATTCTTGCTGTCTGGTTTATAACAAAAAAAAAACTCCAGTCTTCTGGCTTAATGTCTACAGAATTATATGCCATTTGTCTTAATGCAATACCATAATTCCATAAGAAATGGGAACTGGAGTAAACCAATCCAGCCCCACGAGCCTGCTTGTCATTCAACCGGATCATCCTGGGCTAGGGTGCAGTCCTTTCAGCCCCCCTCTTCCTTGACCTGGAGTTGCAACAAAAAATTTCCAAAAATCTTTGCTACTGGCTGCCCAATAATTAGTCACTAGGTTTTAGTTTAAACGCTACTTTGATTTATAACAAGAACTTGAAATATACAGTGGAGCCTCTATCTGTTAATTAACCCAAAATACTCTAAACACCACTCATTCAGGAATACATCAACTCACAAACCCTGCTAGAGAGAAGAAAGGAAGGCACGGTAGCATAGTGGCTAGCACAGTTGCTTACAGCTCCAGGGCCCCAGGTTCGATTCCTGGCTTGGGTCACTGTGGAGTCTGCACGTTCTCCCTGTGTCTGTGTGGGTTTCCTCCTGGTTGGGACAGCCTTATGGCCAATTCATTGGTCGCCAGCCAAGAGTCCCAACCAATTGAACAGACTCTTGCCCAATCTCTCGGGTGCTTTAAAGTCTAGGATCTGCTGTCCAAAGCTAGCAGCACCAAATACTATATTGCAACTTATTGAATTCCTCATTCTCTCTGCTTAACTTAATAATTTGTGTCCATTAAGCATTCAACAGCATAAATAAGGGAATCAACAGGAAGCATCCCTACGTGGGCAGCACGGTAGCATTGTGGATAGCACAATTGCTTCACAACTCCAGGGTCCCAGGTTCGATTCCCGGCTTGGGTCACTGTCTGTGCGGAGTCTGCACATCCTCCCCGTGTGTGCGTGGGTTTCCTTCGGGTGCTCCGGTTTCCTCCCACAGTCCAAAGATGTGCAGGTTAGGTGGATTGGCCATGATAAATTGCCCTTAGTGTCCAAAATTGCCGTTAGTGTTGGGTGGAGTTACTGGGTTATGGGGATAGGGTGGAGGTGTTGACCTTGGGTAGGGTGCCCTTTCCAAGAGCCGGTGCAGACTCGATGGGCCGAATGGCCTCCTTCTGCACTGTAAATTCTATGATATGGCTGATCTCTCATCCTGTCCATTTCCCCATCTTGTGTCTCCTGGTTCTGAACTATACTGGAGAGGTGGTGCTTGACGAGTCAGGTCCCACCAACTGGTCGCTTCTGCCTGCACTCTTTCCCTTTGTTTTTCTTGGCTCTCCCTATTTCCATGCCTAGTTCCTTTAGGGATGTGTACACCTCTTCTAGTATCCGTAAGCTCATGTCGGTATAGTTACCGTTCCCTAGTTCACATGTGGCGAGGTCCATCCAGTAGTGAGTTGGTATCTGGGAAATGTCTTCCCTTGGTGGAAGTTTCTGGTTTTGCGTGTATCTTAGCCTGTTCCCTTTTGGGTTTTGGGACTTGTCCGTGAGTTCCTTCAGGGCTGCTACTCCACCACCCATGTGTAGGTCCCCTATGACAATGGAGCCATGTTATCAGCTATTTGGATCCCCAGGTATTAGAAGATGATCAGCTTGAGTGGTGACTTCCCCAGCTGTCGTTTGCTGTTCACAGGGAAGATCAGAGTAAATTAAATTTCAAAAAAGGCCATTGTTCCTCATGCTCAAGGCAGCATGGTAGCACAGTGGTTAGCACAGCTGCATTGTGCTCCAGGGTCCCAGGCTCAATTCCAGCCTCTGGTGGAGTTTGCACTTCTCCCTGTGTCAGTGTGGATTTCCTCCAGGTGCTCTGATTTCCTCCCACAGGCCAAAGATGTGGCAGTTAGGTGGATTGGCCATGCTACATTGCCCCTTTGTGTCCAAAAGGTTAGGTGGGGAGACCGGGGTAGGGGAATGTGTGGGCTGAAATTGGGTGCTCTTTCCAAGGGCAGGTGCAGACTCTGGCCGAGTGGTCTCCTTCTGCATTACTGGCCAGGGGGTTTGATATGTAGAGGAGCAGGTCATCCACAGGGAGGTCATCCAGAGTGAGACTTCCAGTGCAGGGCAGATCAAATTTAAGTGTAATTTTTCCCCCCCTCTACCAGTAGGGCGAATCATGTTGACTAATTTGCTAGAGTTCTTTGAAGATGAACAAGCAAAGTGTATCCTACAGTATAACTGGACATCTGGAAGGTGTTTGATAAGGTGCTGGACACAAGGTTAATTCACAAAGTTAGATACATAGGATTAGGGATAATTTATTAGCTTGGATAGAAGACCGAGTCAGGGTAAATTGGTCTTTTTTTTTTGGATGGCAAGATGCTACCAGTGGGGTGTGACAGGACCCCAGCTATTTACAATATATATTGACTATTTGGATACAGGGATAGAAGGTTCTGTAGCCAAATTTGTGGATGACAAATGGGTCGGACAGTAAGCTGCAATGGGAAAATAACTGCACAAATGGATATAGATAGGTTAGGAGAGTGGGTCAAAATGTGGCAGATGGCGTTTCATGTGAGGTCGTGCATTTTGGTCAAAAATGGGGAGAGACTTCAGGGTGCTCTGTTGCAGAGGAATCTGGGGGTCCTCATTCAGTCACAGAAAACTAGCATGCAGGTGCAGAACACTGCTGTATCAAGGTGCCACTTGATTTTTGCCTATCTGGCTTCTCTGCTGCTTAGCTCTGAGCCCGTCTGATTTTTTTTCTACTTGTTCCTTTTAATGTAACTGTCTTTTTCTTTTAAATTTAGAATACCCAATTCTCTTTTTTCAGTTAAGGGGCAATTTAACATGGGCAATCCACCTAGCTTGCACGTTTTTGGGTTGTGGGGGCAAAACCCACTCCAACACACTGAGAATGTGCAAACTCCACACGGACAGTGACCCAGAGCCGGGATCGAACCTGGGACCTTGGTGCTGCGAGGCCTCCGTGCTAACCCACTGTGCCACCATGCTGCCCTTAATGTCCTGACTGGTCTTTGGGATTTGTTCTTTTGTGAAATCTGCTCTCCAATTCCATTGTCCTGTCTGGCTCTAGCTTCCAACTAAGTTCTTGACCAGGGCGATTCCCTGGTTGCTAAGTAGCAGTCTGGGTTTTTTTAATAAAAGGCGTGCAATTGCTTTTGCAATTAAGGTTTTACAATGCAATACCTGTGTTTAACAAACACAAATTTTGCATAAGCACAATTTTAAAACTAGACAAATATAAATTAAGGCTATCTTTGTCACTTTGGTTCATTGTAATTATTTCCATTCTCTCCATTCATCCATCTATCGTGCTAAAAGTGCTGTGTGCATTGAGCTTTTGGGGAAGAACACAGCCCCTTGTGCAGTCTGCGACTGGTTTGTCCTCTGGTCAAGCAAATCCCTGCAAAAGTGAGGAGAAAAAGATTATTCTAATATGGACTTGTCTAATTTCTCAATGCCAGCAGCACTATCTTTATCAAGTGAATGAGAAGAGATTTGCATCTACAAGGTGCCTCTGGCCTGCAGAGCTGAATTTCACAATTCAGCTTCTCTTTCCTATAGCCCTGCAAATGTTTCTTGTATCAAATTGGAATCTGCTTTCATTAAGCAGTGCCTTCCAGATCGTGACTTACTGAGTTAAGTATATTTCTCCTGCTTTTGGATTTTCAAGTAATCAACATTCTAATCCGCCTCCTGGTGTGGGTGGGATATGTTTAACACATTGCACTGGTCACAGAATTTTAATCTCTAGTTTGCACTTGTAATTAATTCTCTGCTTGGAACTGAATCAGATCAGTTTGTGTAAAAATCATAAATATTTGTTTTCCTGTACTATAATCAAAGAACAAAGCAAATTACAGCACAGGAACAGGCCCTTCGGCCCTCCCAGCCTGTGCCGATCCAGATCCTTCATCTAAACCTGTCACGTATTTTCCAAGGATCTACTTTCCTCTGTTCCCCACCCGTTCATATATCTGTCTAGATGCATCTTAAATGATGCTATTGTGCCCGCCTCTACCACCTCCGCTGGCAAAGCGTTCCAGGCACCCACCACCCTCTATGTTTAAAAAAAACTTTCCACGCACATCTCCTGTAAACTTTCCCCCTCACCTTGAAATCATGACCCCTTGTAATTGACACCCCCACTCTTGGAAAAAGCTTGTTGCTATCCACCCTGTCCATACCTCAATTTTGTAGACCTCAATCAGGTCTCCCCTCAACCTCCATCCTTCCAATGAAAGCAATCCTAATTTACTCAACTTTTCTTCATAGCTAGCACCCTCCATACCAGGCAACATCCTGGTGAACCTCCTCTGCACCCTCTAAAACATCCACATCCTTCTGGTAATGTGGCGACCAGAACTGCACGCAGTGCCAAATGTGGCCTAACCAAAGTCCTATCCAACTGTAACATGACCTGCTGACTCTTGTACTCAATACCCTGTCTGATGAAGGAAAGCATGCTGTATGCCTTCTTGACCACTCTATCGACCTGAGTTGCCACCTTCAGGGTACAATTGACCTGAACTCCCAGATCTCTCAGTACATCATTTTTCCCCAGGACTCTTCCATTGACCGTATAGTCTGCTCTTGAATTAGATCTTCCAAAATGCATCACCTCGCATTTGCTTGGGTTGAACTCCATCTGCCATTTCTCTGCCCAACTCTCCAATCTATCTGTTTTGCTGTATTCTCTGACAGTCATCCTCTAAGGGCAGCACGGTAGCATAGTTGTTAGCACAATTGCTTCACAGCTCCAGGGTCCCAGGTTCGATTCCCGGCTTGGGTCACTGTCTGTGCGGAGTCTGCACATCCTCCCCGTGTGTGTGTGGGTTTCCTTCGGGTGCTCCGGTTTCCTCCCACAGTCCAAAGATGTGCAGGTTAGGTGGATTGGTCATGCTAAATTGCCCTTGGTGTCCAAAATGTCCCTTAGTGTTGGATGGGGTTACTGGGTTATGGGGATGGGGTGGAGGTGTGGGCCTGGGTAGGATGCTCTTTCCAAGAGCTGGTGCAGACTCGATGGGCCGAATGGTCTCCTTCTGCACTGTAAATTCTATGATTCTATCTGCAACTCCACCAATCTTAGTATCACCTGCAAACTTGCTAATCAGACCACCTATACCTTCGTCCAGATCATGTATATCACAAACAACAGTGGTCTGAGCACGGATCCCTGTGGAACACCACTAGTCACCTTTCTCCATTTTGAGACACTCCCTTCCACCACTACTCTGTTGCCTATTGCCCAGCCTGTTCTTTATCCATCGAGCTAGTACATCCTGAACCACATACGACTTCACTTTTTCCATCAACCTGCCATGGGAAACTTTATTTTCAAACACCTTACTGAAGTCCATGTATATGACATTTACAGCCCTTACCTCATCAATTAACTTTGTCACTTCCTCAAAGAATTCTATTAGGTTTGTAAGACATGACCTTCCCTGTACAAAACCATGCTGCCTATCACTAAGTCTATTTTCTTCCAAATGTGAATAGATCCTATCCCTCAGTATCTTCTCCAACAGTTTGCCTACCACTGACGTCAAGCTCACAGGTCTATAATTCCCTGGATTATCCCTGCTACCCTTCTTAAACAAAGGGGCAACATTAGCAATTCTCCAGTCCTCCGGGACCTCACCAGTGCTCAAGAATGCTGCAAAGATATGTCAAGCCCCAGCTATTTCGTCCCTCGCTTCCCTCAGTAACCTGGGATAGATCCCATCCAGACCTGGGGACTTGTCCACCTTAATGCCTTTTAGAATACCCAAAACTTCCCCCTTCCTTATGCTGACTTGACCTAGATTATTTAAACATCCATCCCTAGCCTCAGCATCCATGTCCCTCTCCTTGGTGAATACCGATGCAAAGTACTCATTAAGAATCTCACCCATTTCCTCTGACTCCGTGCATAAATTCCCTCTTGTCTTTGAGTGGGCCAATCCTTTCTCTAGTTACCCTCTTGTTCCTTGTATACGAGTAAAAGGCTTTGGGATTTTCCTTAACCCTGTTAGCCAAAGATATTTCATGGCCCTCTTTATTGTGCGTTTGAGATTTGTCCTACTTTCCCGATTTTCCTCCAAAGCTTCCTGATATTCCTCCAAAGCTTCATCAGTTTTAAGTTGCCTAGATCTTGTGTATGCTTCCTTTTTCATCTTCGCTAGTCTCACATTTCCACCTGCCATCCATGGTTCCCTAATCTTGCCATTTCTATCCCTCATTTTCACAGGGACATGTCTGTCCTGCACTCTAATCAACCTTTCCTTAAAAGACTCCCACATTTCAAATGGGGATTTACCCTTAAACAATGCACATTCCAATCCACTCCCAATCCACATTCCAAAGCTCCTGCCGAATTTTGTTGTACTTGGCCGTCCCCTAATTTGGCACTCTTCCTTTAGGACCACTCGTCTTTGTCCAGGAGTATTCTAAAACTTATGGAATTGTGATCACTATTCCCAAAGTAATCACCGACTGAAACTTCAACCACCTGGCCGGGATCATTCCCCAATACCGGGTCCAGTATGGCCCCTTCCCGAGTTGGACTATTTACATACTGCTCTAAAAAACTCCTGGATGCTCCTTACAATTTCTGCTCCATCTACGCCTCCAACACTACATGAGTCCCATTCAATGTTGGGAAAGTTTAAAATCTCCCATCACGACCACCCTATTGCGCCTACATTTTTCTATAATCTGTCTACATATTTGTACCTCACGCTCGCTTTTGGGAGGCCTGTAGTAAAGTCCCAACAATGTTACTGCACCCTTCCTATTTCTTAGCTCTACCCATATTGCCTCGGTGCTCGAATCCTCCATCGTGCCCTCCTTAATCACAGCTGTGATATCATCTCTGACCAGTAATGCAACTCCTCCACCCCTTTTACCTCCCTATCACTCCTGAGGCATCTGTACCCTGGGATATTTAGTTGCCAGTCTTGCCCTTCCCTCAATCAAGTCTCAGTAATACCAATAACATCATATTCCCAGGTACTAATCCAAGCCCTAAGTTCATCTGCCTTACCTGCTACACTTCTCGCATTGAAACAAATGCACCTCAGACCACCTGTCCCTTTGCGTTCATCATCTCTTCCCTGTCTACTCTTCCCCTTAGTCACATTGAGTTTATTATCTAGTACCTTGCTGGCTTTAGTTGTTGCCTCTTTACTGACCTCTGACTTCCTAATCTGGTTCCCATCCCCCAGCCACATTAGTTTAAAACCTCCCCAACAGTGTTGGCAAAAGCACCCCCTAGGACATTGGTTCCAGTCCTGCCCAGGTGTAGACCATCCGATTTGTAATGGTCCCACCGTCCCCAGAACTGGTTCCAATATCCCCAAAATCATTGGTCTGTAGTTCCCCCATTAACCTATGGAAATCCTGTGGTCTGCTAACACACTTCTGAAGGTATAGTAACTAGGAATTATGTCCTGTCCCAATTAGTGCCATCTCTCCTCTACCACATTCTTGGCTTGCTCACTTAATATCATCCTTTCCTCTGACTCCCACACAGCCTGTTTCTCTGGTGTTTGAAAACAGTAGCTGCTGGGTGTAGATAGCTCCGTTCAGTATTTACTCTCTCAACCTTACACTTCGCATCAAATGGAAAATGGCCTTTAGACTTGAATGTGAAATACCTGCTGACTGACTTTGTGCTGTTGTAACTGCACAATATAATTCATAGCTTTAGCATTGATCTGAATGATATTGTCATGCTCGTGACTAACTGGTGTAAATGTAATGTTGTCTCCATTTCTAGTTGAAATTCATGAATTAAATCATTTAAATGTATTGCTGAAGAATCTGACCTCATCAGCTGCAGTGACTTTCATCTGCTGTAATGTGCTCCTGATTACCTTGCAGGAAATAATGAATCCTGTCATTATTGAATCCAGAAAATTATTATTTTATTTTGTTGTGCTGCAGGATTCTTAGTCTCCTGCTCTTATAGCCACTGTATTTACACGACTAGTCCAGTTCTGTCTTGTCCTCCCCTTTAACTCCAAACAGGAGAAAGTTGGTACAAAAAGTTAATTGGGAGTGTGCCAGTGTTACAATCTTCCAAATACAGGTGGCATCCTCCAATGTAACCCCTTGATTCAGGAGTACATTCTTGGTGGCTAATCTGAATGTTTGATCCTGAGGTTGAATGCTTCACCACTAACTGACTTCTTTTGTCTTGCAGCCAAGTATCCTGAGATTAAGTCATTGATGGGCCCAGATCACAACCTGAAATGGATTGTCACGCTGATGGTAGCAGTTCAGCTTTTGGCCTTTTACCTTGTGAAGGACTTGGACTGGAAGTGGGTGATTTTCTGGGCCTATGTATTTGGTGGGTGTTTCAACCATTCCATAACACTGGCCATCCATGAAATATCTCACAATGCTGCCTTTGGGAACAAGCGATCACTGTTGAACCGTTACTTTGGCATGTTTGCAAACCTCCCTGTTGGCTTGCCCTACTCAATCTCCTTCAAGAGGTATCACATGGACCATCACCGCTACATGGGTGGGGATGGTATTGATGTGGACATTCCTACTGTGTTCGAGGGATGGTTTTTCAGCACCAGATTCAGGAAACTGTTTTGGATCATACTTCAGCCACTCTTCTACGCTGTTCGTCCACTCTGCATCAACCCCAAACCCATCACTTACCTGGAGATCTCCAACCTGATTGTTCAGCTAACCTTTAATCTGCTGCTTTATCATTTCTGGGGAATCAAGTCTGTTGTGTATATGTTGTCAGGGTCCCTCCTTGGCATGGGCCTACATCCCATCTCTGGGCACTTCATTGCTGAACATTACATGTTTCTGAAGGGCCATGAAACCTATTCTTACTATGGACCCCTCAATCTAATCACCTTCAATGTAGGATATCACAATGAGCACCATGACTTTCCCAGTGTTCCAGGATGCCGACTTCCTCAAGTGAGTATTTTATACTGTTTTTGTCTCTGATCTGAAAGCACTCTAGTTGTGAATGGCTTTAAAACATCCTTGTTGACATTCAAATTTTAAACACTTGCTCAAACTGCTGCTGTTTTCAACCTTGGGCAGGATTCTCTGCCGGCAGGATTCTTCATTTTGTCGGTGCCTGGGGACTCCTGACTGCGTGGGGCTGCCCCACAAGAGAAACTCCATTGATCGGCCGGCGTAATGGAGAATCCCCCCGGCGGGTCGGGGCAGAAATATGGCAGGGTGGAGAATCCAGCCCCTTGTCTCTGATCTACACAGAACATACGGTGCAGAAGGAGGCCATTCGGCCCATCGGGACCCACCGACACACTTAAGCTCTCACTTCCACCCTATTCCCGTAGCCCAATAACCCCTCCTAACCTTTTTGGTCACTAAGGGTAATTTATCATGGCCAATCCACCTAACCTGCACGTCTTTGGACTGTGGAAGGAAACCGGAGCTCCCGGAGGAAACCCACGCAGACATGGGGAGAATGTGCAGCCTCGGCACAGACTGTGAACCAGCAGGGAATTGAACCTGGACCCTGGTGCTGTGAAGCCACAGTGCTATCCACTTGTGCTACCGTGCTGCTCTTTCCTTATTGACTCCTGAAAGTACACTCCGCAGTTCCTGGACAAAAAGAATGGCTACCTTCACCTGATCTGAAAGGTTATAGCAGAACACCAGGTACAGCTGGTTCCCTGGGTCTCTTGGGCCTCACCACCTGCTTTTTCTGGTGTATATTTAGTTACAAGTAGCACATGGTAGATCATGAGGCGTGCATAGATGGCAGGAAGATAGCAATTCACTGGTCAGTGGACTGATAAAAGGGTTCAACACTGCAGTGTAGTATTTGGGAGATCAAAGACAAAAGGAATAGACACATGGAAGAATACGAAGGTGTTAAGGAAGTGAAACCTTGGTGCATGTCCACAGCTCCTGAACGTAGCTGGACAGGTGGTTATGGCTTCAGTGCTACATGCAGTTCTGCTAATGTACAGGAAGGATTAAAGGAAAGATTTGAAAGACTGAGGTAAGCAGAGGAGGCTGAAGGGAGGGGCCTACATGGTGGATTGGAAGGATTCAAATTATTGAAGTAAGGTGTCTGAGGGGGCATAAATTGAGATGAGAAACTTTTTATATTTAAAATTTTTTAAATTCCAAAAGGGGCAGCTTGTGTGGCCAATCCAGCTACCCTGCACATCTTTGGGTTGCAGGGATGGACTGGTTGTACATGTTGCTCATTGGGAGAACCAGGACAGACACATGGTTACAGTAGAAAGCCTGTTGTTCCTTTCAGTGATGGGCACACTGGTGGGTTTTCCTTGTGTGTTGTGTCAGACACTCCATCAATGCATCAAATAATGGAGTTTCCTTCTAAAACAATTCTTATTATGTAGTTTAATTGTAGCTGCTGAGTGTTCATGGCTCCTGACACTTGCTCAACCTGTCAACCACTGTACAAACAAACTACTGTTGGTACAGGACTGGAAATTGGACAGGCAGGATGTACTTGCTTAATCTTCAGCCTTGGTAATTCAAATATTCAGAATTTGATATACAATCAAACCTTAATTCAAACAACTTCTTGAATTATTGTCCCTGTAGACTTTTGCTGCCTTGACAATTAGTACAGAATATTGCCCCAGTAGATCCACCACCTGCTGCTGTAGCAGAGCAAATCCCAGAGTTGCTCACATGATCAAATTAGTTTGCTGCTGAAACTAGTTCTTGAACTCTTATGCACTGGAGTATGGGAGATCATAGGAATATGGTTTTGAGTTAGCTGTAGAATTCTGAGACACTGGTTGGCAAGTTGTTCTCCTGCTTTTGTGCAAGTATTGAAATTGCCCTGGATGTTTACACACTGAATTATGTTCACATAAGACGAGATACAGGAGCAGAATTAGGCCATTTGGCCCATCAAGTCTGCTCTGCCATTTGATCATTAAGAGTACCCAATTCATTTTTCCAATTGTGTTAATTTAGCATGGGTGATCCACCTACCCTGCACTTCTTTGGGTTACAAAGAAAAGTACAGGAACAGGCCCTTTGGCCTTCCAAGCCCGTGCTGACCATGCTGCCCGTCTGAACGAAAATCTTCTACACTTCCAGGGTTCGTATCCCTCTATTCCCACCCTATTCATGTATTTGTCAAGACACCCTATCACTATCGTTCCTGCTTCCACCACCTCCGGCAGCAAGTTCCAGGCACCCACTACCCTCTGTGTAAAAACACTTGCCTCGCATATCTCCTCTAAACCTTGCCCCCTAGTAATTGATCTCTCTATCCTGGGGGAGAAGTCTGACTATCCACTCTGTCAATGCCCCTCATAATTTTGTAGACCTCTATCAGGTCACCCCTCAGCCTCCGTCGTTCCAGTGAGAACAAACCCAGTTTATTCAACCTCTCCTCATAGCTAATGCCCTCCATACCAGGCAACATCCTGGTAAATCTCTTCTGCACCCTCTCCAGCCTCCACATCCTTCTGGTAGTGTGGCGACCAGAATTGAACACTATACTCCAAGTGTGGCCTAACTAAGGTTGTATACAGCTGCAACATGACTTGCCAATTCTTATACTCAATGCCCCGGTCAATGAAGGCAAGCATGCCGTATGCCTTCTTAACTACCTTCTCCACCTGTGTTGCCCCTTTCAGTGACCTGTGGACCTGTACTCCTAGATCTCTCTGACTTTCAATACTCTTGAAGGTTCTACCATTCACTGTATATTCCCTACCTGCATTAGACCTTCCCAAATGCATTACCTCACGTTTGTCTGGATTAAACGCCATCTGCCATCTCTCCGCCCAAGTCTCCAAACAATCTAAATCCTGCTGTATCCTGAGTCCTCATCGCTATCCGCAATTCCACCAACCTTGTGTCATCCACAATCTTACTAATCAGACCAGTTACATTTTCCTCAATCATTACATAGATTACATAGAATTTACAGGGAAGAAGGAGACCATTCGGCCCATCGAGTCTGCACCGGCTCTTGGAAAGAGCACCCTACCCAAGGTCAATACCTCCACTCTATAACCCCACCCAACACTAAGGGCAATTTTGGACACTAAGGGCAATTTATCATGGCCAATCCACCTAACCTGCACATCTTTGGACTGTGGGAGGAAACTGGAGCACCCGAAGGAAACCCACGCACACACACTGGGAGAACATGCAGACTCCGCACAGACAGTGACCCAAGCCGGGAATCTAACCTAGGACCCTGGAGCTGTGAAGCAATTGTGCTAACAGCAAAGGTCCCAACACTGATCCCTGCAGAACACCACTCGTCACAGCCCTCCAATTAGAAAAGCACCCTTCCATTGCTACTTTCTGCCTTCTATGACCTAGCCAGTTCTGTATCCATCTTGCCAGCTCACCCCTGATCCTGTGTGACTTCACCTTTTGTACTAGTATACCATGAGGGACCTTGTCAAAGGCCTTACTAAAGTCCATATAGACAACATCCACTGCCCTACCTGCATTAACCATCTTTGTGACCTCAAACTCTTATGAAGTTAGTGAGACACGACCTCGCCTTCACAAAACTGCTACCTCTCGCTAATACGTCCACTTGCTTCCAAATGGGAGTAGATCCTGTCTCGAAGAATTCTCTCCAGTAATTTCCCTACCACTGAAGTAAGGCTCACCAGCCTGTAGTTCCCTGGATTATCCTTGCTACCCTTAAAAGGAACAACATTGGCTATTCTCCAGTCTTCTGTGGGACATCGCCTGAAGACTGAGGATCCAAAGAGTTCTGTCAAGGCCTCAGCAATTTCCTCTCTTGCCTCCTTCAGTGTTCTGGGATAGATCCCATCAGGCCATGGTATACTTTGATATTTTTAAAGATGCCCCAACACCTTGTCTTTTTGGATCTCAATGTGACCCAGGCTATCTACACACCCTTCTCCAGACTTGACATCTACCAATTCCTTCTCTTTGGTGAATACTGATGCGAAGTATTCATTTAGTACCTCGCCCATTTCCTCTGGTTCCACACATCGATTCCCTCCCCTGTCCTTCAGTGGGCCAACCCTTTCCCTGGCTACCCTCTATGTACATGTTAAAAAGCCTTGGGATTGACAAATGCCTCCTTTTTCTTTTTGATGAGACCTACAATATCTCTCGTTATCCAAGGTTCCTGAAATTTACCATATTTATCTTTCTTCCTCACAGGAACATGCCAGTCCTGAATTCCTTTCAACTGACATTTGAAAGCCTCCCACATGTCAGATGTTGATTTGCCCTCAACCATCCGCCCCAAATCTATGCTCTTCAGTCCCTGCCTAATATTGTTATAATTAGTCTTCCCCCAATTTAGCACATTCACCCTAGGACCACTCTTATCCTTGTCCACCAACACTTTAAAACTTACTAAATTGTGGTCCCCTGTTCCTGAAATGCTCCCCTACTGAAACTTCTACCACCTGGCTGGGCTCATTTTCCCCCAAACCAGGTCCAGTACTGCCCCTTCCCTAGTTGGACTGTCTACATATTGTTTTAAGAAGCCCTTCTGGATGCTCCTTACAAACTCTGCCCTGTCCAAGCCCCTAGCATTAAGTGAGTCCCAAAATATTGGGGAAGTTAGTCTCCCATCACAACAACCCTATTGCTTTTTACTCCTTTCCAAAATCTGTCTCCCACTGGCTGTTGGGAGGCCCGTAGTAAACACCAACATTGTAACTGAACCCTTATTCCTGATCTCTACCCATATAGCCTCGCTGCCCTCGGGTGTCCTCCTGCTTGGATATTCTCCCTAACCAGTAGCACAACTCCTCCATCCCTTTTACCTCTCCCTCTATCCAGCCTGAAACATCCAAATCCTGGAACATTTAGCTGCCAATCCTGTCCTTCCCTCAACCAGGTCTCTAATGGCAACAACATCATAGTTCCAAGTACTAATCCAAGCTTAAGTTCATCTACCTCCCTGTAATACTCCTTGCATTAAGACATATGCACTTCAGGCCATCAGTCCTGCTTTTATCAGCAACATCTCCCTGTCTGCTCTTCCTCAGCCTTACTGGCCCTATTCCCTAGTTCTCCCTCCATTTTTTTTTCACTGTGTGGGTGTGAAACCCACACAAACACGGGGAGAATGTGCAAACTCCACATGGACCCAGAGCCAGGATCAAACCTGGGACCTCGTGCTGTGTGCCATCAGCTAACCACTGCTGCCTGCCATTTGATCATGGCTGTTTCTCATCCCTGTTCTTCCTGCCTTCTCCCTGTAACCCCTGATTTCCCCCTTATCGGTGACCAGGCCTCTGCAGCAAATTGTTCCACAGATTAATCACCCTCTGGCTGAAGAAATTCCTCTTCATTCAGTCTGAGGCTGTGCCCACAGATTATAGTCTCTCCTACCAGTGGAAACCTTTTCTCTGCATCCACTCTAGGCCTCAGTATTCAAATTTCAATGAGATCCCTGCATCATTCTCTTAAACTCCATCAACTGCACACTCTGAGTCCTTGAGCACTTCCTATATGACGAGCCCTTCATTCCTGGGATCATTCTTGTGAACCTCCTCTGGGCTCTTTCCAAGGCTGCACAACCTTCCTTGGGTACGGGGCCCTAAACTGCTCAGAATACTCCAAATGGGGTCTGACCAGAGCCTTATACAGCCTCCGAAGTACATCCCTGCTCTTGTATTGGGAGTCCTTGTTCACGATTCTCAAGGTTAACTTACAGGTTCAGTTGGCAGTTAGGAAGGCAAATGCAATGTTAGCATTCCTGTCGAGAGGGCTAGAATACAAGACCAGGGATGTACTTCTGAGGCTATATCAGGCTCTGGTCAGACTCCATTTGGAGTATTTTGAGCAGTTTTGGGCCCCGTTTCTAATTAAGGATGTGCCTGTCTTGGAAAGGGTCCAGAGGAAGGTCACAAGAATGATCCCTCGAATGAAGAGCTTGTCGCTTGAGGAATGGTTGAGGACTCTGGGTCTGCACACGTTGGAGTTTAGAAGGATGAGGGGGGAATCCTATTGAAACTTGCAGGATACTGTGAGGGCTGGATAGTGGTTGTGGAGAGGATGTTTCCACTTGTAGGAAAAACTAGAACCAGAGGACATGATCTCAGACTGCAGGGACAATCCTTCAAAACAGATGAAGGGCAGTATGGTGCAGTGGTTAGCACTGCTGCTTCATGGCCCCAAGGTCCCCGTTCTAGGTCACTGTGCAAACATTCTCCCCATGTTTGCGTGGGTTTCACCTGCACCCAACCTGTCAACAGAGGAACGTTGTCCCACCTCGCCAAGTCTACGTTCGCCCTCCACATCAAGCGAGTAAGATTGTACCTGGGAGACTCCATATCCTGAGCCACATGCACCTTCAAATACCTGAAGTGGTTTGCTGCACTGCGAAATGGCAACCCTCCCCACTACTGGCTGGGACACTCCAAAAGTTTCAATTTATGTCCTGAAATTCTAACCAGTCGTCTGCATACAGACCCTATGTTCCATTCCCTTCCACAATCCCAAACTCCTTAAAGCGATGGCCAAAGGCTCTAATGCAAATAGCAGAGGGGCCATATGCCTAGTCCCCGGTGTACAGCAAAGTACCCCAAACTCATGATGTTTGTGCAGACACCTCTCTCGGTTCCTTATACAAGAGCCGTACCTACTCTGTAAATCTCAGCCCACTCGCAAACTGCCATCAAATACCCCCACTCTACTCCATCAAATGCCTTTTCCACGTCTATTGCAACCACCCCCTCGGCCAACCTCCTAATATTTGAGAATAACTGCCTTTGTTTCGCCTTCAGGAGGCACCCCTCCAACTGAGCCGCCAGCAACGTTTGCAAGTATCTTGGTGTTTAAATTCAGTAGCGATTATAGGCCTATCCAACCCACACTCTGTCTTGTCCTTCAGCAGGGAAATGGAGGCCTGCCCCAAAGTAGTAGCCACTGCTTCCCTGAACATCCCCACCATCAGCAGCAAAGTTTCTTGTAATACTCCATGGGGAACCCATCTGGCCCTGCCACTTTTCCTGATTACATCCTCCCAATTGCCTCCTTCCTGTTGCCCCCACCATGCTCTCCAATCTGGCGCTGTCTTCCTCCTCCAGCCTTGGATACTCCAATCTGTCCAGAAACTACTTCATCCCCTGATCCTCCCCTATACAATTTTCAGAAAACTCCTCAAACACTGTAATCTGGTCAGGAGTCGCCACCAATTTCCCCACCCTAGCTGCCTCCCTCCACTTGGCCTGCCAGCATGCACCCTGCCTTCTCCCCATATTCTTAAATCACTCCTCACCTGCCTCAGTTGGTGTACCGCCTTCCCAATGGACAACCAATTAAAGCTTGCCTGAAGCTCTTCCCTGTCCAAAAGGGCCAGATCTGCATACCTGCTGTGCACCTCCAACATCTCCTCTATCTCTTCCCTCTCTATCCACCTTTAAACAAGATCACCTTGTCCCTTTCTCTGCCCCCCCCCCCCCCTTCCCCTGACTACTGCCTTCAGACCTTCCCATACTTCCCCTGTAATGAAGCCCATGTATTCCTCAATCACGTTCCCTTTTAAATTAAAAAAAAAAAAAAAAAAAAAAAATTCCAAGTACCCAATTCATTTTTTCCAAAGAAGGGGCAATTTAGTGTGGCCAATCCACCTACCCTGCACATCTTTAGGTTGTGGGGGTGAAACCCCAAGAATGGGTCGCGTTTTAATGTTCAGGATATCACTTTGCTGTGTTCATATTAACAAGTGACTGTGTCCCTGTTTTAGGTGAAGAAGATAGCTGCCGATTATTATGACCAGCTGCCACAGTACTCTTCCTGGGTGAGAGTACTGTATGACTTCATCATGGATGATACCATCAGTCCCTACTCTCGTATTAAGAGAACTGTGAAAGATGCCAAACAGGATTAATCTGGGATTTGACTGACTAAACTAGCTTGCCTTACTTCAGTGTTTAAAGTTGTTTTTACAGATCTTGTATTTTCAAAGTGTGTTGTATTAAAATTGACTTTGTATAAACTATATAATGTGTATTAGAAAAGATTAGTAAATTTTCAAAAGTGGTGAGTCAGCAATTAAGATTTACTGTTTGCTAAACTGGTTTCACTTTTAATGCACCGATATCTTCTCCATCTGCCTTACGATCAATTATGTTACTCTATCCTGTTTAAAAGCACATAACCACAATCTTTCTCTACTTTGTACCCCTCACTTTAGCCTATCCCAGGTAACTACAGAATTGTTGGGGGAAGAAACTGGCCAGGTGTCTCGCCTGGGTGGCTCTGTCCTCTATGCTTCAGCTGGAGCACCTTTCCTCTCCCAAGAAAGGAAAACCATGTCCACTGATCAAGGGAGCTGGTGTTGATGTTTAAATTAATGGTCAAAGTACAGCTAACAGTTCCACATCGGCTGAAGTTTAATGACTAATCCTCTGAACTTTATCCAAGTTTGCTGACTCGCCTCTTCCTGCATATCAGATAGTCTGGGACTAAATGTTTGTGTAAAACCAGACTTTCCTTCTGTTCATTGATGTGAAGCCACTTTGAACTGCTCTTAACTGTCATGTTGACTTGTTCTGGTTACAACTGTTAATATAAAATGACTTCTTTGTCTGGAATGTCTGTGTAACCTTGATCCATGATTTAGAGTTCTCATTTCTTACACACTGCAGACTACATGCATGGTAATGATGCCAACAGAAGTCCTCCTGAGGTGAGGAGTTTTCACAGACCCCCCCCCCTAATCACTGGGTCCTGTCGCTGTGCTGCTGTTGCCTTGTTTCTCTCCATGGAAACTTTCTCCAGCACTTTCTGTTTTCAAAAGAAAAGGCAACCTTTTGGCATTAGATGGGACTGATCTGTAATACACTTATACAGACCTCCAGGCTATTTGCTAATCCAATCTCTTGTATTACAGATGCAGCACAAGCTAATTTGGGAGCAGAAATGACCTGGGGATCCTGCTCTGCTACCCCCACAGCAGAGCAATGGGCTGGGGAAGGGAGGAGGGGGACCCTGCTCTGTGACACCCCCCCCCCCCCCAGCAGAGCAATGGGCTGGGGAAGGGGACCCTGCTCTGCGACCCCCCCCCACAGCAGTGTGATGGGCTGGGAGGGAGGAGGAGGGGGGCACCCTGCTCTGCCACCCCCACAGCAGAGCGATGGGAGGGGGCACCCTGCTCTGCCACCCCCACAGCAGAGCGATGGGCTTGGGGGGGTGGGGGGCTGGCTGCTCTGGCCACCCCCACAGCAGGGTGATGGGAGGGGGGGGCACCCTGCTCTGCCACCCCCACAGCAGGGCGCAGGGCTCAGCCAGAGCAGCAATGTGCTGTATTCTGGATAAGGAGGCAAACTGGGGTTCCCTCTGATTGCTGGCTTGGATGTAGAACTCGTGGCACTTCATGACACTAATTGGGAAAATGACGAATGCCCTGCTGGCCAATATTATCCCAGTCAAATCTTGTCATGATCACATTGCTGTTTATGGAGGATTGTGCAAAAGTAGCTGTTTTCTGTTGCAGCAGTGACTACATTTTCAAAAAATAAAATTTTGCTGTAAGCATCTTGGTCTGCTCTGTTTTGGGTGTGTTGGGGTTTGGCTACAGAGGAAGCTGATGAAACAGCTCCCAGCAGCTGAGTTTTACAATGCAATCTGGAGGTGACATCGCTAGAGTCCTAGTATAGGCCTTTCCTGACTACAGGCAATGGTGCGAGACAGGCAAGCTGTAGTGAGTACTTCCGCTTAGCCAAGTGCAATCTGCATTCTGTGGGCAAATGGGAAGTTGTGCAAGTGTTGTTCTGTCACCAGCTGCAGAAAGCAGAGCCCCAGGCTGCAGGGCTCCCAGCTGGAGTCACTTGTGGATTGGATTTGTTTATTGTCACGTGTACCGAGGGACAGTGAAAAGTATTTTTCTGTGAGCAGCTCAACAGATCATTAAATACATGGGAAGGAAAGGGAATAAAAGAAAATACATAATAGGGCAACACAAGGTACACAATGTAACTACATAAGCACCTGCATCGGATGAAGCATACAGGGTGGAGTGTTAATGAGGTCAGTCCATAAGAGGGTCATTTAGGGGTCTGATAACAGCGGGGAAGAAGCTGTTTTTGAGTCTGTTCGTGCATGTTCTCGGACTTCTGTATCTCCTGCCCGATGGAAGAAGTTGGAAGAGTGAGTAAGCCGGGTGGGAGGGATCTTTGATTATACTGCCCGCTTTCCCCAGGCAGCTGTAGATGGAGTCAATGGATGGGAGGCAGGTTCGTGTGATGGACTGGGCGGGGTTCACGACTCTGAAGTTTCTTGCGGTCCTGGGCCGAGCAGTTGCCATACCAGGCTGTGATGCAGCCCGATAGGATGCTTTCTATGGTGCATCTGTAAAAGTTGGTAAGAGTCAGTGGACATGCCGAATTTCCTGAGGAAGTATAGGCGCTGTTGTGCTTGCTTGGTGGTAGCGTCGACGTGTGTGGGCCAGGACAGATTTTTGGAGATGTGCACCCCTAGGAATTTGAAACTGCTAACCATCTACACCTCGGCCCCGTTGATGCTGACAGGGGTGTGTACAGTCAATGACCAGCTCTTTAGTTTTGCTGGCATTGAGGGAGAGATTGTTGTCGCTACACCACTCCACTAGGTTCTCTATCTCCCTCTTGTATTTGGATCCATCGTTATTCGAGATCCTGTCCACTATGGTTGTATCGTCAGCAAACTTGTAGATGGAGTTGGAACCAAGTTTTGCCACGCAGTCGTGTGTGTGTGTGTACAGGAAGTAGAGTAGGGGGCTAAGTACGCAGCCTTGCGGGGCGCCCGTGTTAAGGACTATTGTGGAGGAGGAGGAGGAGGTGTTGTTGTTCATTCTTACTGATTGTGGTCTGTTGGTCAAAAAATCGAGGATCCAGTTGCAGAGTGGGGAGCCAAGTCCTAGGTTTTGGAGCTTTGACATGAGCTTGGCTGGGATTATGGTGTTGAAGGCTGAGCTGTAGTCAATAAATAGGAGTCTAATGTAGGAGTCCTTGTTTTCGAGATGCTCCAGGGATGAGTGTAGGGCCAGGGAAATGGTGTCTGATGTGGACCGGTTGCAGCGGTATGCGAATTGCAGTGGATCAAGGCGTTCTGGGAGTATGGAGGTGATGCGCTTCATGATCAACCTCTCGAAGCACTTCATTACGACTGAAGTCCGGGCCACTGGTCGGTAGTCATTGAGGCACGTTGCCTGGTTCTTCTTTGGCACCGGTATGATGGTGGTCTTCTTGAAGCAGGTGGGGACCTGGGAGCAGAGTAGGGACAGGTTAACGATGTCCGTGAATACCTCTGCCAGCTGGTCCGCGCAGGCTCTGAGTGCAAGACCAGGGATCCCGTCTGGGCCCGTCGCCTTCCGAGGGTTCACTTTCAGGAAAGCCAATCTGACTTTGGAAGCTGTGATGGTGGGTATGGGTGAATTATGGGCTGCTGGGGCACTCGCCAGTGGATTATTGGTTACCTACTCGAACCGAGCATAGAATGCATTTAGTTCATCGGGGAGGGGTGCGCTGCTGCCAGAGATACTGTTCGGCTTCGCTTTGTAGCCCGTTATGTTGTTTAGTCCTTGCCACAACCGCCGAGAGTCTGTGACTCTAGCTTGGTTTGATATTCTCTCTTGGCATCTCAGATGGCTTTGCGGAGGTCGTACCTGGATTTCTTGTATAGGTCAGGGTCGTCTGCCTTGAACGCCTCAGATCTGTCCTTCAGTAGGGAGTCAATCTCGCGATTGAGCCATGGTTTCCGGTTGGGGAACGCACGTACTGCTTTCTTTGGCACGCAGTCGTCCACACATTTGCTGATGAAGTCTGTGACGGTGGTGGCATACTCATTTAAGTTGGTCGCTGAGTTCTTAAATATGGACCAGTCCACTGTCTCTAAGCAGTCACGTAGGAGCTCTTCTGTCTCCTCGGACCAGCACTGCACAACCTTCTTAGCTGGATTCTCCCGCTTGAGTTTCTGCTTGTATGCCGGGAGAAGGAGCACTGTCTTTATGGTCTGATTTCCCAAAGTGCGGTCGGGGGATGGAACGGTCGGCGCCCTTGATTTTTGAGTAGCAGTGGTCAAGAATGTTGTCGCCCCTGGTGGGACAGGAGATGTGCTGGTGGAATTTTGGCAGTACACTCTTGAGGTTGGCCTTGTTGAAGTCTCCGGCCACGATGAACAAGGCCTCCGGGTGTTCTGTTTCGTAATTGTTTATTACTGTGTATAGTTCGTCCAGCGCCTTCCTCACTACTCCCTGGGGTGGGATGTAGACCGCTGAGATAATGGCTGAAGTGAACTCACGTGGAAGATAATATGGGCAGCACTTCACGGTCAGGTATTCCAGGTCTGGGGAGCAGTAGGTCACCAGAATCGCCACATCCAAACACCAGGAGGAGTTGATGAGGAGGCAAACCCCTCCACCCTTCGCTTTGCCTGATGACGCCGTGCGGTCCGCCCGGTGAATTGAGAAGCCTTCAGGCTGTATGGCACAGTCCGGTGAGGCGGGGGTGAGCCATGTCTCTGTGAAACACAGCGCACAGCAGTCTCTTACTTCCCTCAGAGGTAAGTCTAACGTTAAGTTCATTCAGCTTATTTTCGATCGCTTGGACGTTTGCCAGGAGTATGCTGGGGAGAGGGGTCTTGAAACCGCGTTGCCTCAGTCTAACCTGCAGACCGCTGCGTTTCCCTCGCTTCCTCGGTCGGCGGCTGCTGCTGGATGATCCTGGGATCCGATGGCCGATGTCAGCTCTTGTGGAAGGTAGGTGGTTGCGTCTGGAGGGGTCCAGGGCGCTGGCGGAGACCAGGGCGCTGTTTACGTATCGGGTCGCATCTGCAAGGGGGTCGTGCATCTGCAAGGCTGAGGATTAGTGCATGAGCAGTGTCCCCACAACTAAAATACATAGCACACAGGATGGGTGACACCACAGTATCTAAGAAACTAGCAGGAATAGTGTCCGAAGGTGGGGTTACATGGTAGGGTGGAGGTATGGGCTTGGGTAGGGTGGACTTTCCAAGGGCTGATGCAGACTCGATGGGATGAATGGCCTCCTGTACTGCAAATTCAATGATTCTAGGCTGGCTGCGGATGCTGTCTGTCACCATGCTGGCTGCAGTGAGTCAATAGCCTGAGCCTCACGGACAGGAAGCCCAAGTGTTTTATTCCAAACTTGTATAAAAGGTTACGAAACATTCGGAGTTACTCCCCAACACACACCTCTGCAGCTTGTACAAATCCCCCCCGCTCCCTGGCAGCAACTCCAACACGGCCGCAAACACCCCCACCTTGCCTCGAAGCCCTCTGCTGGACCCCTTAATTTGTATTTGATCCTATCCAACTGAAAAAATAGTCACCTGGCCAGGCCGCAACCTCTGGTGGGGTTGCCCACCGTCATTCCAGTGCAATCCGAGGCGAAGGCCCTCGGCTTCGCTAATATCGTCACCTAAGAGTCTGGCTCAATCTCCACTTTAAACTGCATGAGCCTTGTGCAGGAGGTGGAATTGGCCCTAGTCTGTGCTTCACTCGAGTCCCCCAACCCAGTTCATCCTCTCATTTTCGTCTGACTTCATCCAGTCTTGCCTTATCCAGTAACCGTCCATAGATGCTCTCTCCCCCTTGCTGTCAGTGTTTATTAGTTCCTCAGTAATGTGTTGCCTGGGGTACCTTGCCATCTCCTTGCAGAGAGAAAGTATCAGAGTTCCTATCCTGTTGGTAGTTCTTCTGTCAGTTCGTCCAAGGTCGCCAGTCTGTCGCCTGTCCCTGATTACAAGTCTCTTCTTCACCGCCCCCCCCAGTTCCATTTTTTTGAAGGTGCGGTCTTGCAATTTGCATATGAGGGACATCGCGGTTAGACCAAATCATTTCTGTTAGACCAAAATGCTGCCTCATTTAGTTCTTTAGTGTGGCTACCAACACTGATATGTATGCCGTCTGGATGGGGGCGCTCCAGTGATGAGGGCCCGGAGGATCATTCCATGGCATGGGGACTCTTCCAACGTCACCCACTCCATGTTTGGTTCATGTATCCATCCCCACCTCTCTGCCATAGCTGCCCAGAGGTAGTATTGTAGATTCAGCAGGGCCAGACCACCCATATTTTAGGTTAGCTGTGTTAGCTCTGAGGTTAGCACAGATGCTTCACAGCTCCAGGGTCCCAGGTTTGATTCCCGGCTCGGGCCACTGTCTGTACGGATGTTGCACTTCTTGTGTCTGCGCGGGTTTCCTCCGGGTGCTCCGGTTTCCTCCCGCAGTCCAAAGATGTGCAGGTTAGGTGGCTTGGCCATGATAAATTGCCCGTTGTATCCAAAAGGGTTAGGTGGGGTTACTGGTTACGGAGATGGGGAGAGGTATGGGCTTGGATAGGGTGCTCTTTCCAAGGGCTGGTGCAGACTCGATGGGCTGAATGGCCTCCTTCTGCACTGTAAATTCTATTAAAAAATATATATATATATAGTTACCCCTTTTGTAGTTTCGATTTATGGATCCTTGGGTTCTTATTCCCCCCCCATCCCCCACACATGCACAAATGCCATGATAATTTTGTCTACATTATGGACAAAGGCCTTGGGGATGAAGATCGGTATGGATCTCACCAGGAAGAGGAACCTCGGCAGCATGTTCACCTTGGTCGTCTGCATTCTCCTTCCTGCCTGGGTACACTGGAGTGAATCCCATCTCTGTAGGTCCTTTTTAGCTTACTCCACCAGACTGATTGCACTTGTGAACCGTGAATCCTATGTCTAGTCATGGGTTATCTGGGTCCCCAGATAGCGGAATTTGTTTTGGGCTATTTTGAATGGTAGTCCCTCCAGCTCTCTCCCTCCCCTGTGTAGGTTCACCGCGAATGCCTCACTCTGGCCCAGGTTGAGTTTGCAGCCTGAGAAGGCTCCAAACTCTTCTAGGAGCTGCTTGATTGCTTTCGGCTGTTCAGTGGGTCCGAAGCGTAGAGGAGCAGATCATCCACCGAGAGTGAAACTTTCTGCCCCATCTTTGGGTGCCCTTCCAGATTTTCAGGTCTTGCAGAGCAATCACCAGTAGTTCAATTGCCAGGGTGAACAGGAGCGGGAACAGTGGACATCCCTGCCTTGTGCCTCTGTGCAGTTGGAAGTATTCGAACCTGGTGGTGTTGGTCCAAACGCTCGCCTTGGGCGCATTGTACAGGTTTTCACCAGGAGGTGAACCCCGCTCAAGGCTTTAACCACTCTGGTACTTCAAAGAGGCACTTGGCTCTGTTGAAGGCCTTTTCTGTGTCCAGGGAGACGATCACCTCTGGTGTTTTCTCTCCAGGTGGGATCATTATTACATTCAGCAGCCGCCTGATGTTCTGTTAGCTATCTAACCTTAAAACCTGTCTGGTACAACCACCTCTGGTACGCAGTTCTCCAGTCTCTTGGCCAGGACCTTCGTGTCTACATTGAGCAGCGAAATAGAACATTACAGCGCAGTACAGGCCCTTCGGCCCTCGATGTTGCGCCGACCTGTGAAACCACTCTAAAGCCCATCTACACTATACCTTATCGTCCATATGTCTATCCAATGACCATTTGAATGCCCTTAGTGTTGGCGAGTCCACTACTGTTGCAGGCAGGGCATTCCACGCCCTTACTACTCTCTGAGTAAAGAACCTACCTCTGACATCTGTCCTATATCTATCTCCCCTCAATTTAAAGCTATGTCCCCTCGTGCTAGACATCACCATCCGAGGAAAAAGGCTCTCACTGTCCACCCTATCCAATCCTCTGATCATCTTGTGTGCCTCAATTAAGTCACCTCGTAACCCTCTTCTCTCTAACGAAAACAGCCTCAAGTCCCTCAGCCTTTCCTCAGAAGATCTTCCCTCCATACCAGGCAACATCCTGGTAAATCTCCTCTGCACCCTTTCCAATGCTTCCACATCCTTCCTATAATGCAGCGACCAGAATTGCACGCAATACTCCAAATGCGGCCGCACCAGAGTTTTGTACAGCTGCAACATGACCTCATGGCTCCGAAACCCAATCCCTCTACCAATAAAAGCTAACACACCATACGTCTTTTTAAAAAAAAATTAAAAAAATTTTATTAAAGGTTTTCATAAAATATCAATAACAAAATGAGAAAAAAGAACCCAACAGGGTTAAGTACAAAACACAATCTAAAAAAGCAACCCCCCCAAACCCCTCCCTCCCCGTACCTAAATAATAAATTAACATTAACACCCCGACTTAAGACAACAGGTGTATACACCCCCTCAGACCCTCCAGTGTAAATAACATAAACAAAAATAAAGTAACCCCCCCCCGAGCTGCTGCTGCCATTGACCAATGTCTATCGTTCTGCCAGAAAGTCTAAGAACGGTTGCCACCGCCTAAAGAACCCTTGTACCGACCCTCTCAAGGCGAATTTCACCCTCTCCAATTTAATGAACCCCGCCATATTGCTGATCCAGGATTCCACGCTTGGGGGGCCTCGTATCTTTCCACTGAAGGAGAATCCTTCGCCGGGCTACCAGGGACGCAAAGGCCAGAATTCCGGCTTCTTTCACCTCCTGCACACCCGGCTCCTCTGCCACCCCAAATATTGCGAGCCCCCAGCCCGGTTTGACCCTGGATCCTACCACCCTCGACACCGTCCTCGCTACGCCCTTCCAAAATTCCTCCAGCGCTGGGCATGCCCAGAACATATGGGTGTGATTTGCTGGGCTCCCTGAGCACCTAACACACCTGTCCTCACCCCCAAAGAACCGGCTCATCCTTGTCCCGGTCATGTGTGCCCTGTGCAGCACCTTAAACTGTATGAGGCTGAGCCTCGCACACGACGAGGAAGAATTCACCCTCCCTAGGGCATCTGCCCACATCCCCTCTTCGATCTCCTCTCCCAACTCCTCCTCACACTTACCTTTCAACTCCACCACCGAGGCCTCCTCCTCCTCCTCCTGCATCACCTGGTACGTTTCCGAGATCTTCCCCACTCCCACCCACCCCCCCGAGAGCACCCTGTCCTGTACTGTGTGTGGCAGTAGCTGCGGGAATTCCACCACCTGCCGCCTGGCAAATGCCCTTACCTGTAAGTACCTGAAGGTGTTCCCCGGGGGGAGCCCGTACTTCTTCTCCAGCTCACCCAAGCTCACTAACTTCACGTTCACAAACAGGTCCCCCAACTTTCGTATCCCTGCCCTGTGCCACCCCGAAAGCCCTCCACCTGTTCTTCCTGGGGTGAACCAGTGGTTCCCCAGTAATGAGGTCCACGCCGAGGCCCCAACTTCCCTCCGATGCCGCCTCCACTGCACCGGGCTCGTGGTATACCGTTTTGGATGCTGTTGGGGGGGATGACCTACCGGGAGAAAGCCCTAGCGGCCAGGTCTCTGGCACTGAGTCTGGCTCTGGGGCTCAGAAGGGAAGGGGGGAGAATAGAAAAGCAATAGTTGTAGGAGATTCAATGGTTAGGGGAATAGATAGGAGATTCTGTGGTCGCGAGCGAGACTCCCGGAAGGTATGTTGCCTCCCGGGTGCCAGGGCCAGGGATGTCTCGGATCGTGTCTTTAGGATCCTTAAGGGGGAGGGGGAGCAGCCAGAAGTCGTGGTGCACATTGGTACCAACGACGTAGGTAGGAAAAGGGGTGTGGAGGTAATAAATGAGTTTAGGGAGTTAGGCTGGAAGTTAAAAGCCAGGACAGACAGAGTTGTCATCTCTGGTTTGTTGCCGGTGCCACGTGATAGCGAGGCTAGGAATAGGGAGAGAGTGCAGTTGAACACGTGGCTGCAGGAATGGTGTAGGAGGGAGGGCTTCAGGTATTTGGATAATTGGAGCGCATTCTGGGGAAGGTGGGACCTGTACAAGCAGGACGGGTTGCATCTGAACCAGAGGGGCACCAATATCCTGGGAGGGAGGTTTTCTAGTACTCTTCGGGAGGGTTTAAACTCATTTGGCAGGGGAATGGGAACCGGATTTGTCGTCCAGCAACTAAGGTAGCCGATATTCAGGATGCCAAAGCGTGTAGTGAGGCAGTGGGGAAGGGAACACTGACAAAGGAGAGTACTTGCAGGCACGGAGATGGGTTGTAGTGTGTATACTTCAACGCAAGAAGCATCAGGAATAAGGTGGGTGAACTTAAGGCATGGATCTGTACTTGGGACTTCGATGTGGTGGCCATCACGGAAACTTGGATAGAAGAGGGGCAGAAATGGTTGTTGGAGGTCCCTGGTTATAGATGTTTCAATAAGACTAGGGAGGATGGTAAAAGGGGGGGGGCATTTTTAATTAGAGATAGTATAACAGCTGCAGAAAGGCAGTTCGAGGAGTATCTGCCTACTGAGGTAGTATGGGTTGAAGTCAGAAATAGGAAAGGAGCAGTCACCTTGTTAGGAGTTTACTATAGGCCCCCCAATAGTAGCAGAGATGTGGAGGAACAGATTTTGGAAAGGTGCAGAAGTCACAGGGTTGTAGTCATGGGTGACTTCAACTTCCCAAACATTGAGTGGAAACTCTTTAGATCAAATAGTTTGGATGGGGTGGTGTTTGTGCAGTGTGTCCAGGAAGCTTTTCTAACACAGAATGTAGATTGTCCGACCAGAGGGGAGGCCAAATTGGATTTGGTACTTGGTAATGAACCAGGGCAAGTGATAGATTTGTTAGTGGGGGCGCATTTTGGAGATAGTGACCATAATTCTGTGACTTTCATTTTAGTAATGGAGAGGGATAGGTGCGTGCAACAGGGCAAGGTTTACGATTGGGGGAAGGGTAAATACAATGTTGTCAGACAAGATTTAAAGTGCATAAGTTGGGAACATAGGCTGTCAGGGGAACCTGTTCAAGGAACAGGTACTACGTGTCCTTGATATGTATGTCCCTGTCAGGCAGGGAAGAGATGGTCGAGTGAGGGAACCATGTGACAAGAGAGGTTGAATGTCTTGTTAAGAGGAAGAAGGAGACTTATGTAAGGCTGAGGAAACAAGGTTCAGACAGGGCGCTGGAGGGATACAAGATAGCCAGGAGGGAACTGAAGAAAGGGATTAGGAGAGCTAAGCGAGGGCATGAAAAATCTTTGGCGGGTAGGATCATGGAAAACCCCAAGGCCTTTTACACATATGTGAGAAATATGAGAATGACTAGAGCGAGGGTAGGTCCGATCAAGGACAGTAGCCGGAGATTGTGTATTGAGTCTGAAGAGATAGGAGAGGTCTTGAACGAGTACATTTCTTTAGTATTTACAAATGAGAGGGGCGATATTGTTGGAGAGGACAGTGTGAAACAGATTGGTAAGTGCGAGGAAATACTTGTTAGGAAGGAAGATGTGTTGGGCATTTTGGAAAACCTGAGGATAGACAAGTCCCCCGGGCCTGACGGGATATATCTATGGATTCTATGGGAAGCAAGAGATGAAATTGCAGAGCCATTGGCAATGAATTTTTCGTCCTCACTGTCAACAGGGGTGGTACCAGGGGATTGGAGAGTGGCGAATGTCGTGCCCCTGTTCAAAAAAGGGAATAGGGATAACCCTGGGAATTACGGGCCAGTTAGTCTTACTTTGGTGGTAGGCAAAGTAATGGAAAGGTTACTGAGGGATAGGATTTCTGAGCTTCTGGAAAGACACTGCTTGATTAGGGATAGTCAGCACGGATTTGTGAGGGGTAGGTCTTGCCTTACAAGTCTTAGTGAATTCTTTGAGGAGGTGACCAAGCATGTGGATGAAGGTAAAGCAGTGGATGTCGTGTACATGGATTTTAGTAAGGCATTTGATAAGGTTCCCCATGGTAGGCTTATGCAGAAAGTAAGGAGGCATGAGATAGTGGGAAATTTGGCCAGTTGGATAACAAACTGGTTAACCGATAGAAGTCAGAGAGTGGTGGTGGATGGCAAATATTCAGCCTGGATCCCAGTTACCAGTGGCGTACCACAGGGATCAGTTCTGGGTACTCTGCTGTTTGTGATTTTCATTAATGATTTGGATGAGGGAGTTGAAGGGTGGGACAGCAAATTTGCAGACGATACGAAGATTGGTGGAGTTGTGGATAGTGAGGAGGGCTGTTGTCGGCTGCAAAGAGACATAGATAGGATGCAGAGCTGGGCTGAGAAGTGGCAGATGGAGTTTAACCCTGAAAAGTGTGAGGTTGTCCATTTTGGAAGGACAAATATGAATGCGGAATACAGGGTTAACGGTAGAGTTCTTGGCATTGTGGAGGAGCAGAGAGACCTTGGTGTCTATGTTCATACACCTTTGAAAGTTGCCACTCAAGTGGATAGAGCTGTGAAGAAGGCCTATGGTGTGCTCGCGTTCATTAACAGAGGGATTGAATTTAAGAGCCGTGAGGTGATGATGCAGCTGTACAAAACCTTGGTAAGGCCACATTTGGAGTACTGTGTACAGTTCTAGTCACCTCATTTTAGTAAAGATGTGGAAGCTTTGGAAAAGGTGCAAAGGAGATTAACCAGGATGTTGCCTGGAATGGAGAGTAGGTCTTACGAGGAAAGGTTGAGGGTGCTAGGCCTTTTCTCATTAGAACGGAGAAGGATGAGGGGCGACTTGATAGAGGTTTATAAGATGATCAGGGGAATAGATAGAGTAGACAGTCAGAGACTTTTTCCCCGGGTGGAACAAACCATTACAAGGGGACATAAATTTAAGGTGAATGGTGGAAGATATAGCGGGGATGTCAGAGGTAGGTTCTTTACCCAGAGAGTAGTGGGGTCATGGAATGCACTGCTTGTGGAAGTAGTTGAGTCGGAAACATTAGGGACCTTCAAGCAGCTATTGGATAGGTACATGGATTACGGTAGAATGATATAGTGTAGATTAATTTGTTCTTAAGGGTAGCATTGTGGATAGCACAATTGCTTCACAGCTCCAGGGTCCCAGGTTTAATTCCGGCTTGGGTCACGCCTGTGCAGAGTCTGCACATCCTCCCCGTGTGTGCGTGGGTTTCCTCTGGGTGCTCCGGTTTCCTCCCACAGTCCAAAGATATGCAGGTTAGGTGGATTGGCCATACTAAATTGCCCTTAGTGTTGGGTGGGTTTACGGGTTATGGGGATAGGGTGGAGGTGTTGACCTTGGGTAGGGTGCTCTTTCCAAGAGCCGGTGCAGACTCGATGGGCCGAATGGCCTCCACTGTAAATTCTATGATTAATCTAGGACAAAGTTTCGGCACAACATCGTTGGCCGAAGGGCTTATTCTGTGCTGTCTTTTTCTATGTTCTATGTTCTAAACAACGTACAGCACAGGAACAGGCCCTTTGGCCCTCCAACCCTGCGCCGACCATGCTGCCCGTCTAACCTAAAACCTTTTACAGATCTGGGGCCCATATCCCTCTATTCCCATGTTATTCATGGATTTTTCAAAGATGCCCCTTAAACGTCACTATCGCCCCTGCTTCCACCCCCTCCTCGGGCAACGAGTTCCAGGCACCCACTACCTTCTGTGTTTTTTTTTTTTAAAAACTCCCTCGCACATCTCCTTTAAACTTTGCCCCTCGCACCTTAAACCTATGTCCCCGAGTAACTGATTCTTCCACTCTAGGAAAAAAATTCTGACTATGCACTCTGTCTAATGTTCCTCATAATTTTGTAGGCTTCTATCAAGCCGCCCCTCAATCTTCATTGTTCCAGTGAGAACAAACTGAATTTATTTTAGTAAGGCATTTGATAAGGTTCCCCATTGTAGGCTTATGCAGAAAGTAAGGAGGCATGGGATAGTGGGAAATTTGGCCAGTTGGATAACGAACTGGCTAACCGATAGAAGTCAGAGAGTGGTGGTGGATGGCAAATATTCAGTCTGGAGCCCAGTTACCAGTGGCGTACCACAGGGATCAGTTCTGGGTCCTCTGCTGTTTGTGATTTTCATTAATGACTTGGATGAGGGAGTTGAAGGGTGGGTCAGTAAATTTGCAGACGATACGAAGATTGGTGGAGTTGTGGATAGTAAGGAGGGCTGTTGTCGGCTGCAAAGAGACACAGATAGGATGCAGAGCTGGGCTGAAAAGTGGCAGATGGAGTTTAACCCTGAAAAGTGTGAGGTTGTCCATTTTGGAAGGACAAATATGAATGCGGAATACAGGGTTAACGGTAGAGTTCTTGGCAATGTGGAGGAGCAGAGAGATCTTGGGGTCTATGTTCATACATCTCTGAAAGTTGCCACTCAAGTGGATAGAGCTGTGAAGAAGGCCTATGGTGTGCTAGCGTTCATTAACAGAGGGATTGAGCTAGAAGGCATTTGATAGGGTGGAGCGGGAGTATTTATGGGAAGTGTTAAGGAGGTTTGGGTTTGGGAACGGGTTTATTCGCTGGGTTAGACTTCTTTATGGGGCTCCAACGGCAAGCGTAGTTACAGGTCGACATAGATCGGAGTATTTCCGATTATATAGGGGAACAAGACAGGGATGCCCGCTGTCTCCATTGTTGTTCGCGTTGGCAATTGAACCTCTGGCCATGGCGTTGAGAGACTCCAGGAAATGGAGAGGGTGATTAGAGGGGGAGAAGAACACCGAGTCTCGTTATACGCAGATGACCTATTGTTATACGTGTCGGACCCAGCGGGGGGGATGATAGAGGTTATGCGAATTTTGAGGGGGTTCGGGGATTTCTCGGGGTATAGGCTAAACATGAGGAAGAGTGAATTATTTGTGATACATCCAGGGGACTAGAGTAGAGAGATAGAAGGCTTGCCTCTAAGGAAAGTGGAAAGAAACTTCCGATACCTGGGGATTCAGATCGCTAGGAGCTGGGGAACCTTGCACAGAGTTAATCTGACACGGTTGGTAGAACAAATGGAGGAGGACTTCAAGAGGTGGGACATGCAGCCTCTATCGCTGGTGGGCAGGGTGCAGGCAATTAAGATGATGGTCCTCCCGAGGTTCTTATTTGTATTTCAATGTCTCCCTATATTAATCACCAAGACCTTTTTTAATAAAATAGACAGGAGCATCACGAGCTTCGTGTGGGCAGGGAAAGTTCCAAGAGTAAGGAGGGGGTTCCTTCAGCGTAATAGGGACAGAGGAGGACTGGCACTACCGAACTTGGGTGATTACTATTGGGCCGCCAATGTGGCAATGATACGTAGATGGATGATGGAGGGTGAGGGAGCGGCGTGGAAAAGACTGGAGAGAAAGTCCTGTAAAGGGACGAGTTTAGAGGCGCTGGTGACGGCGCCGCTACCGATCTCACCTAAAAGGTTTACCACGAACCCAGTGGTGGCGGCAACACTGAATATCTGGGGACAGTGGAGGCGACAGAGAGGGGTGCGGGGAGCCCTGGTGGGGTCCCCAAATCAGGAACAACCATAGGTTCGCCCCAGGAAGAATGGATGGAGGATTTCAGAGCTGGTACCAGTCGGGAATTAGGAAGGTGGGAGATTTATTTATAGATGGGACTTTTGCGAGCTTGGGAGCACTGGAGGAAAAGTATAAGTTGCTCCGGGGAAATTTCTTGAGATATATGCAGGTGAGGGCGTTTACTAGACAACAGGTGAGGGAATTTCCATTGCTCCCGACACAGGGGATACAGGACAGGGTGCTTTCAGGGGTGTGGGTCGGAGAGGGCAAGGTGTCAGAGATTTACAAAGAGATGAGGGAAGAGGGGCAGGAGTCGGTGGGTGAACTAAAAGGAAAGTGGGAAGAAGAATTAGGGGAGGAGATAGAGGAGGGTATGTGGGCTGATGCCCTAAGCAGGGTAAATTCCTCTTCCTCATGCGCCAGGCTTAGCCTGATTCAATTTAAGGTGCTACATAGAGCACACATAACGGGAGCAAGATTGAGCTGGTTCTTTGGAGTGGAGGACAAATGTGGGAGGTGTGGCGGGAGCCCGGCAAACCACGCACATATGTTTTGGGCGTGCCCGGCACTGGAAGGGTATTGGAAGGGAGTGACGGGAGTGATTTTGCAAGTGGTGAAGGCCCGGGTCAAACCAGGCTGGGGGTTAGCTCTATTTGGAGTTGCGGAAGAGCCGGGAGTGCAGGAGGCGAAAGAGGCCGATGTTGTGGCCTTTGCGTCCCTAGTAGCCCGGCGCAGGATCCTACTCATGTGGAAGGAGGCGAAACCCCCCGGACTGGAGGCCTGGGTAAATGATATGGCGGGGTTCATTAAACTGGAGCAGATAAAGTTTGCCCTGAGAGGATCGGCTCAAGGGTTCACCAGACGGTGGCAACCGTTCCTCGACTACCTAGCGGAACGTTAGAAGGGAGATAGATGACCAGCAGCAGCAACCCAGGGGGGGGGGGTTTAGTTTAGTTTAGGTCAAAGATAAAGGGGTTTTGTTACTTGTGTATTGTTTAAAATTTCTGTATTGTTATTGTTGCGTTTGCTTTGTAAGAGGGAAAAAATTGTTGTTTGGGAAAAAAATTTCAATAAAACATATTTAAAAAAAAACCAGAGGGATTGAATTTAAGAGCCATGAGGTGATGATGCAGCTGTACAAAACTTTGGTAAGGCCACATTTGGAGTACTGTGTACAGTTCTGGTCGCCTCATTTTAGAAAGGATGTGGAAGCTTTGGAAAAGGTGCAAAGGAGATTTACCAGGATGTTGCCTGGAATGGAGAGTAGGTCTTACGAGGAAAGGTTGAGGGTGCTAGGCCTTTTCTCATTAGAACGGAGAAGGATGAGGGGCGACTTGATAGAGGTTTATAAGATGATCTGGGGAATAGATAGAGTAGACAGCCAGAGACTTTTTCCCCAGGTGGAACAAAGCATTACAAGGGGACATAAATTTAAGGTGAATGGTAGAAGATATAGGGGGGATGTCAGAGGTAGGTTCTTTACCCAGAGAGTAGTGGGGGCATGGAATGCACTGCCTGTGGAAGTAGTTGAGTCGGAAACATTAGGGACCTTCAAGCAGCTATTGGATAGGTACATGGATTACGATAGAATGATATAGTGTAGATAAATTTGTTCTTAAGGGCAGCACGGTAGCATTGTGGATAGCACAATTGCTTCACAGCTCCAGGGTACCAGGTTCGATTCCGGCTTGGGTCACTGTCTGTGCGGAGTCTGCACATCCTCCCCATGTGTGCGTGGGTTTCCTCCGGGTGCTCCGGTTTCCTCCCACAGTCCAAAGATGTGCAGGGTAGGTGGATTGGCCATGATAAATTGCTCTTAGTGTCCAAAATTGCCCTTAGTGTTGGGTGGAGGTGTTGACCTTGGGTGGGGTGCCCTTTCCAAGAGCCGGTGCAGACTCAATGGGCCGAATGGCCTCCTTCTGCACTGTAAATTCTATGATAATCTATGATTAATCTAGGACAAAGGTTCGGCACAACATCGTGGGCCGAAGGGCCTGTTCTGTGCTGTATTTTTCTATGTTCTATGTTCTATGTTCTACACCTCCTTGGAGGGAGCGGCAGTGGCGCAGTTGCCAGCGCCCCCAGATTCGTACCCACACAGGACGCCGACTCCAGCCTCTTTCATGCAGCCCCCTCCCCCTCCATCACCCACTTGCGCACCATCGTCGCATTGGCGGCCCAGTAGTAACCACAGAGGTTGGGCAGCTCCAGCACCCCCCCCATCTCTACTCCGCTCCAGGAACACCCTTCTCACCCTCGGAGTCCCTCGTGCCCACACATACCCCATTGTACTCCTGTTAACCCGCCTGAAAAAAGCCTTCGGGATAAACACGGGGAGGCACTGGAACAGGAACAAAAACCTTGGGAGCACCGTCATTTTGATTGACTGCACCCTACCCGCCAGGGACAGCGGCAGCGCGTCCCACCTCTTGAACTCCTCCTCCATTTGCTCCACCAGCCTTGTAAAGTTAAGCCTATGCAGGGCCCCCCAGCTCCTGGCCACCTGGACCCCCAAATACCTGTAACTCCTCTCCGCCCTTTTTAGTGGGAGCTCGCCAATCCCCCTCTCCTGGTCCCCTAGCTGAACTACGAACAGCTCGCTCATATTGAGCTTGTACCCCGAAAAGTCCCCGAATTCCCTAAGGATCCTCATTACCTCTGGCATTCCTCCCACCGGGTCCGCCACAAACAGCAGCAGGTCGTCCGCATAAAGCGACACCCTATGCTCCTCCCCACCTGCGCATCTTCCTCAACAGTCCTTCCTCAGGCACCTCTGCATACCGCCTGTCTACCCTCACCATCTCCCCCACCAGCCTCTCCCTCTCCCCCCGCTCCTTGTGGGCCCTAATGGAGATCAGCTCTCCCCTCACCACCGCCTTCAGTGCCTCCCATACCATCCCCACTCGGACCTCCCCGTTGTCGTTGGTCTCCAAGTACCTCTCTATACTTCCTCGGACCCGCTCGCTCACCTCCTCGTCCGCCAACAGCCCCACCTCCAAGCGCCACAACGGGCGCTGGTCCCTCTCCTCCCCCATCTTCAAGTCCACCCAATGCGGGGCGTGGTCCGAAATGGCTATCGCCGAGTACTCGGTATCCTCTACTATCGCTATCAGCGCCCTACTCAAAATTAAAAAGTCAATTCGAGAATAAGCCTTATGGACATGTGAGAAGAATGAAAATTCCCTAGCCCCCGGCCTTGCAAATCTCCAAGGGTTCACCCCTCCCATTTGGTCCATAAACCCCCTCAGCACTCTAGCCGCCGCCGGCTTCCTACCCGTCCTAGACCTGGAGCGATCCAGTACAGGATCCAACACCGTGTTAAAGTCTCCCCCCATTATCAGGACCCCCACTTCCAAGTCTGGGATCCGACCCAACATGCGCCGCATAAAACCCGCATCGTCCCAGTTCGGGGCATACACATTGACCAGCACCACCCTCTCTCCCTGTAACTTACCACTGACCATTATGTACCTACCGCCATTATCTGCCACAATGCTCGACGCCTTGGGGCAGCACGGTAGCATGGTGGTTAGCACAATTGCTTCACAGCTCCAGGGTCCCAGGTTCGATTCCGGCTTGGGTCACTGTCTGTGCGGAGTTTGCACGTTCTCCCCGTGTGTGCGTGGGTTTCCTCCGGGTTCTCCGGTTTCCTCCCACAGTCCAAAGATGTGCGGGTTAGGTGGATTGGCCATGATAAATTGCCCATAGTGTCCAAAATTGCCCGTAGGGTGGGGTTACTGGGTTATGGGGATTAGGTGGGGTTACTGGGTTATGGGGATAGGGTGGAGGTTTGGACCTTCGGTAGGGTGCTCTTTCCAAGAGCCGGTGCAGACTCGATGGGCCGAATGGCCTCCTTCTGCACTGTAAATTCTATGTCTATGCCTCGAATAACACCTTCTTTCCCACCAAGATCGCCACCCCTCGATTTTTGGCATCTAGCCCCGACTGAAACACCTGACCTACCCACCCTTTCCTCTGTCTTACCTGGTCTGCCACCTTCAGGTGTGTCTCCTGGAGCATGACCACATCCGCCTTCAGCCCCTTCAGGTGCGCGAACACGCGGGCCCGCTTAACCGGCCCATTCAGTCCCCTTGCATTCCAGGTTATCAGCCGGATCAGGGGGCTACCCGCCCCCCCTCCCCCGTCGACTAGCCATGACCCCTCCTCGGCCAGCCACGCGCCCGCACCCCACACCCGGCCTGTCATGATATTCAAACACACACATCATGATGGACACACCAACAGACAAATCAGAGCACACAACACCACAACCAATCACACACAAGGACACCAACCACATAAAAGCACGAGCACGACACCTGGTGGACAGTAGGTCTGGGGACAAAGACACGGACACGACCTGTTACAAGATCACAAACAGGGAATCCCCACGTGCAGAGTATCAAGACAAAACTGTACATAGAAAGTTTAAATAAAATAGCGTTGTACCATATACAACCGTGTTGGCTCATCTGTGTGTCAGAACGCCCAACACCACACGGCCCGTTCTCCACAGCGGCATGCCCCCGTCTCGACCCCCCCCCCCACTCGCTCCAGCTCCTCCTTGATCTTAGCAGCAGCAACTCGAAACCCCCCCCCCCCCTCTCGGCTAGGACCCATCCTAGCTGGTTTGCTCCCCCCATTGCACTTCCGCAAGTCAGCTGACCCCTGCCACTCCCACCTCCCCTTCGACTCCTCCCATTGTGTGGCACACCCTCCTCTCCCGCTCCCCATTCACAGGCTCTCCCCCTCCGTTCTAAGCGCGGGAAACAATCCTCGCTTCCCTGCCCCGACCCCTCCCCCCCAGTCTTCGGCGCGGGAAAGAATCCCGCGCTCTCCACCTACCAGGCCCCGCCACCAACCAAAACAGTGCCCAACCCACCCCATCCACCCTCCCCAACCCGAAAGAGAAAAACACAAGAGAAAAAGAAACCCAAAACAATGCAAAGGCCCCCCCCCCCCCCCGGCACCAAACATAGGCATAACATATCCACCGCAGTCCCCAATCGCCCATCCTGACCCTCAGTCTGTTTCCAGCTTCTCGGCCTGAACGAAGGCCCACGCCTCCTCCGGAGACTCAAAATAATGGTGCCGGTCCTTGTAGGTAACCCACAATCGCGCCGGCTGCAACATGCCAAACTTCACCCCCTTCCTGTGCAGCACCGCCTTCGCTCGATTGTACCCGGCCCTCCTCTTCGCCACCTCCACACTCCAGTCCTGATATATCCGAACCTCCGCGTTCTCCCACCTGCTGCTCCTCTCCTTCTTGGCCCACCTGAGCACAACTCCCGATCGACGAACCGATGGAACCGTACCAGCACCGCCCACGGAGGCACGTTAGCCTTGGGCCTCCTCGCCAACACTCCAGGTGCCCCTGGAAGGACCCCGCTCCCATCAGCGAGTTCAACATGGTGACCACATAGGCCCCCACGTCCGGCCCCTCCAGCCCCTCTGGGAGGCCCAGAATCCACAGATTCTTCCGCCTCGACGGATTCTCCATCTCCTCGAACCGCTCCTGCCATTTCTTGTGGAGCGCCTTGTGTGCCTCCACCTTTACCGCCAGGGCTGAGATCTCGTCCTCATTGTCAGAGGTCTTTTGTTGAGTCTCTCGGATCGCCACCCCCTGGGCCGTCTGTGTCTCCAGCAGCTTATCAATAGAAGCCTTCATCGGCTCTAGCAGGTCTGTTTTAATCTCTCTGAGGCAGCGCTGGATACCCTCCTGTTGCTCCTCCGCCCACTGCCTCCACGCTGCCTGGTCTCCGCCCGCCGCCATTTTGTCCTTCTTCCCTCCCTTCTTCTGGTCCACCACCACCTTTTTTGTCGCTCCGCTCCTAGTTAAAGCCATATACTGACGGGGAACTATTATGAACTCCTTCCCACACCGGGAAACGTCGAAAAAGTGCCCTTGGGGGCCCTGAAAAGAGCCCAAAAGTCCGTTTTTGCGGAAGCCGCCGAATGTGCAACTTAGCTCCACATAGCCGCAACCGGGAGTCTCGCGAGGGAATCCTTTTGGCAGTGTTCGCTTCACCAATCTGCCCCAGAAAGTCTGTTCCAGACGGCAGCTGCCGAATGCGCGACCTACTCCTCCATGGCCGCCACCGGAAGCCTCGTCCCCGCTTCTTCAGTGGCCCTGGTGAGATCTTTTCACAGTTGTTCCCTCTGCTGCTAGAATTCACCTTTAATAAAGGTCCTCAGGTCAGTTTGCAGCTTTAAGGTTGCCCTTCCCCCGCCTGCATGCTGGAAGAGGCCCTGTTTATCCTGCAGTTAAAGCCAAATCTTTCACTGTTTCTGCCGTGTCTGGTTGCCAAAAGACACAACACTCCTGGGGGACACCGTCAGGGGAATGTTGCAGTCTTCTTCCCACACCGGGAAATGTCAAACAAATGCCGTGGGGGCCCTGCAAAAGAGCCCAAAAGTCCGTTCCAAGCAGGAGCTGCCGAATATGCGACCTAGCTCTGCATAGCCGCACCCGGAAGTCCCACCGTACGCCTTCTTAACAACCCTCTCAACCTGGGTGGCAACTTTCAGGGATCTATGTACATGGACACCAAGATCTCTCTTCTCATCCACACTACCAAGAATCTTACCATTAGCCCAGTACTCTGTCTTCCTGTTATTCCTTCCAAAATGGATCACCTCACACTTCTCTACATTAAACTCCATTTGCCACCTCTCAGCCCAGCACTACGGCTTATCTATGTCCCTCTGTAACCTGCTACATCCTTCCGCACTGTCCACAACTCCACCGACTTTAGTGTCATCTGCAAATTTACTCACCCATCGTTCTACGCCCTCCTCCATGTCATTTATAAAAATGACAAACAGCAGTGGCCCCAAAACAGATCCTTGTGGTACACCACTAGTAACTGGACTCCAGTCTGAACACTTCGCATCAACCACCATCCTTTGTCTTCTTCCAGCTAGCCAATTTCTGATCCAAACTGCTAAATCACCCTGAATCCCATGCCTCCATATTTTCTGCAGTAGCCTACCATGGGGAACCTTATCAACCGCTTTACTGAAATCCATACACACCACATCAACTGCTTTACCCTCATCCACCTGTTTGGTCACCTTCTCAAAGAACTCAATAAGGTTTGTGAGGCACAACCTACCCTTCACAAAACCGTGTTGACTATAATCAAATTATTCCTTTCCAGATGATTATACATCCTATCTCTTATAAACCTTTCTAAGATTTTGCCCACAACAGAAGTAAGGCTCACTGGTCTATAGTTGCCGGGGTTGTCTCTACTCCCCTTCTTGAACAAAGGGACAACATTTGCTATCCTCCAGTCTTCTGGCACTATTCCTGTAGACAAAGGTGACTTAAAGATCAAAGCCAAAGGCTCAGCAGTCTCCTCCCTAGCTTCCCAGAGAATCCTAGGATAAAACACATCCGGCCCAGGGGACTTATCTATTTTCACACTTTCCAGAATTGCTAACACCTCCTCCTTATGAACCTCAAGCCCTTCTAGTCTAGTAGCCGGAATCTCAGTATTCTCCTCGACAACATTGTCTTTTTCCTGTGTGAATACTGACGAAAAATATTCATTTAGCACCTCTCCTATCTCCTCGGACTCCAAACACAACCTCCCACTACTGTCCTTGACTGGCCCGACTCTTACCCTAGTCATTCGTTTATTCCTGACATATCTATAGAAAGCTTTATGGTTATCCTCGATCCTACCTGCCAAAGACTTCTCATGTCCCCTCCTGGCTCTTCTTAGCTCTCTCTTTAGGTCCTTCCTAGCTACCTTGTAACTTTTGAGCGCCCTAAATGAACCTTCATGTCTCATCTTTACATAAACCTCCTTCTTCCTCTTGACAAGTGTTTTGACTGCTTTAGTAAACCACGGTTCCCTTGCTCGACCACTTCCTCTCTGACGGTACATACTTATCAAGGACACGCAGTAGCTGTTCCTTGAACAAGCTCCACATTTCCATTGTGCCCATCCCCTGCAGTTTTCCTCTCCATCCGATGCATCCTAAGTCTTGCCTCATCGCATCATAATTGCCTTCCCCCCAGATATAACTCTTGCCCTGCGGTATATACCTATCCCTTTCCATCACTAAAGTAAACTTAATCGAATTGTGGTCACTATCACCAAAGTGCTCACCTACCTCCAAATCTAACACCTGTCCTGGTTCATTACCCAGTACCAAATCCAATATGGCCTCGCCTCTCGTTGGCCTATCTACATACTGTGTCAGGAAACCCTCCTGCACACATTGGACAAAAACAGACCCATCTAAAGTACTCGAGCTATAGCGTTTCCAGTCAATATTTGGAAAGTTAAAGTCCCCCATAACAACTACCCTGTTGCTTTCGCTCCTATCCAGAATCATCTTTGCAATCCTTTCCTCTACATCTCTGGAACTTTTCGGAGGCCTATAGAAAACCCCTAACAGGGTGACCTCTCCTTTCTTGTTTCTAACCTCAGCCCATACTGCCTCAGTACACGAGTCCTCATCAAACCTCCTTTCTGCCACCGTAATACTGTCCTTGACTAACAATGCCACCCCCCTCCCCCTCTTTTACCACCTTCCCTGAGCTTACTGAAATATCTAAACCCCGGCATGGGTCTGTATGATCTGCATGTCATCAGGTCTTTATCTTTTTTGGGTATCAATGATATCGTGGCCTGTGTTAGCATAGGAGGCAGGGTTTCCCCACGCAAGTGAGTCTGCAAACAACCCTTGGGTGTGGGGCCAGGGTTGGTGCAAATTATTTATACAAGTCCGGTGCCTTCCCCGCCTGCTTGGAGCTGATGCTCCCCATGATCTCTCCCAGGCCTACTGGTGCTTCTCGTCGTACCCAGAGTACCCAATTCATTTTTGCTAATTAAGGGGCAATTTAGCGTGTCCAATCCACCTACCCTGCACATCTTTTGGTTGTGGGGGCAAAATCTGCGTAAACACGGGGAGAATGTGCAAACTCCACACGGACAGTGAACCAGAGCTGGGATCGAACCTGGGCAAAACCCTAATCCTGCTCCTGTTCCAAAACAATTCAAATTGAATCCAATTCATGCTCCCCACAAGAGAGACATACCAGATCCAGGCATTACACCTGACCTCACACTCACCTTAGCCAAAAGGCCTAGAGTGATGAAATCACTCTTTACTCTGCTGCATGACCCCCGAGTTTGGCAATAACATGCCAAATCCCACCCACTCTTTTAAAGCACCCATTTTGCCTGCTTGAATCGGCCCTTTTTTTTGCCAGGACTGCCCCAATGTCCTGATCGCTCCGGATTCTACGTCCTTCCCAAGTGCTCACCTTCGTCTGTCTAGCCCACCACAGGATCCTTTCATGGTCCTGGTATCGGTGCAGCTTCTCTATGATTACTCTCGGCTGCTCCCCGACCTGAGCGCCCTGTCAAGTTCTGGGGGGGGGGTTGGGGAATCTGTCCCTCCTGACTAAGTTGCCCAGCATTTGGGCGATATAGTCTTGTCAGACGCCTGCCCTCGATGCCTTCCGGCAGGCCCATGATCCGTACGTTCTGACTGTTTTCCTGGTCCTCGACTTTCCCCTTCAAGCTCCCCTGGGCCGCCACCAACCTTTTCACCTCTGCCTCCAGAGCGATGATCCCGTCACTCTGGTCAGCTAAGGCTCACTCTCTTGCGCCTCCACTTTCTTTCCCGGTCCGTCGATCGTTCCTTGTAGGGAAGCCATCGCCTCCGTCACCACCATCTTCACCGCCACCTGGATCTCGATTCTAATCGCCTCTTTCATGGTAGCCAGCTCCTTCATTAGGAAGGTCTTCCATCCATCTCCTGGTGGCGAGGGTTGGCTGATGCTCGGGCTGATGGTCTCCCCCTCTCGAGCAGTCCACCGGTTCAGCTGCCCATTGCTCGTGGCCCTTTCCGCCACTTCTGCCCTCTCGTCGGCCTCTTGAACTCCGTTGTTCCTTTTCCTGCGGTGGGGTTTTTTGGGGCAAATTTGTCTAAAAGTGTCTTTTGGCTCTAGTTGGGAGGAGAGCCACCTGATGTGCAGCCGCTCAGTACGTCAACGGAAGTCCCCTTTTTGGGATTATTATAAGGAGATATACAGAGAGGACCCAGGGGGTGAAGAGGGAGACACGGGACGGTTTTTAGACGAACTGGAGTTTCCAGAGTTGGAGGAAGAGAATAGGCAAGCACTACAGGAACCATAAGACATAGGAGAAGAATTAGGCCACTCAGCCCATCGAGTATGAATGCCATTCAATCATGGCTATTATTCTCTGCCCCATTCTCCTGCCTTCTCCCCATAACCCCTGATCCCCTTATTAATCAAGAACCTATCTCTCTCCGTCTTAAAGACACTCAGTGATTTGGCCTCCACAGCCTTCTGCGGCAAAGAATTCCACAGATTCACCACCACCTGAAGAAACTCCTCCTCATTCCTTTTTAAAAAATAAATTTAGAGTACCCAATTAATTTTTCGAAACCCACACAAACACGGGGAGAATGTGCAAACTCCACACAGACAGTGACCTAGACCCGGGATCTGACCTGGGACCTCGGAGCCATGAAGCAGCAGTGCTAACCACTACACCGTGCTGCCCTTCCTCATCTCTGTTTTGAAGGATCGTCCCTTCAGTCTGACATTGTGTCCTCTGGTTCCAGTTTCTCCCACAAGTGGAAACATCCTCTCCACGTCCACTCTATCCAGGCCTCGCAGTATCCTGCAAGTTTCAATAAAATCCCCCCTCATCCTTCTAAACTCCAACGTGTACAGACACAAAGTGCTCAATTGTTCCTCAAGCGACAATCTCTTCATTCCAGGGATCATTCTTGTTAATCTCCTCTGGACCCTTTCCAAGGCCAGCACATCCTTCCTTAGATACAGGACCCAAAACTGCTCACAATGCTCCAAATGGGGTCTGACCAAAGCCTTATCTAGCCTCAGAAGTACATCCCTGCTCTTGTATGAATGCAAACATTGCATTTTCCTTCCCTTTAAAAAAAATAAATTTAGAGTAGCCAATTATTGTTCTTTTCCAATTAAGGGTTATTTTAGCGTGGCCAATCCACCTAGCCTGCACATCTTTGGGTTGTGGGGGTGAAACCCACGCAAACACGGGGAGAATGTGCAAACTCCACACGGACAGTGACCGCGGGACGGGATTCAAACCCGTGTTCTCAGTGCCGTAGTCCCAGTGCTAACTACTGCACCACATGCCACCCCAGCATTTACCTTCCTAACTGCCGACTGAACCTGCAGGTTAACCTAAAGAGAATCGTGAACAAGGACCCCCAAGTCCCTTTGTGCTTCTGATTTCCGAAGTATTTCCCCATTTAGAAAATACTGCCTGCTTCCTCAATACTACCTGTCCCTCGACAGATCTTTGTATCATCTGCAAACGTAGCAACAGTGCCTTCAGTACCTTCTTCCAGATCATTAATGTATATTGTGAAAAGTTGTGGCCCACCACCGACCCCTGGGGCACACCACGAGTCACCGGCTGATATCCTAAAAAAGACCCCTTTATCCCCACTCTCTGCCTTCTGCCAGTCAGCCAATCCTCTATCCATGCCAGGATCTTACCCTTAACACCATGGGCTCTTAACTTATTTGACAGTCTCCTATGCGGCACCTTGTCAAAGGCCTTCTGGAAATCTAAATAAATCACGTCCACTGGTTCTCCTTTGTCTAACTTCCTTGTTACCTCCTCAAAGGACTCTAACAGATTTGTCAGACATGACCTCCCCTTGACGAAGCCATGCTGACTCAGTCCTATTTTACCATGCACTTCCAAGTACTCCGCGATCTCATCTTTAATTGTGGACTTTAAAATCTTACCAATGGTCGAAGTCAGGCTACCTGGCCTATAATTTCCCGTCTTCTGCCTCCCTCCCTTCTTAAACTGGGGTGTTACATTCGCCATTTTCCAGTCCTCTGGGACCCTTCCTGCCTCCAGCGATTCCTGAAAGATCACCACCAATGTCGCCACAATCTCCTCAGCTATCCAAGGGCTGAGGGAGATATTGGACAGTGTGAGGGGTATGAAGTCAGGGAAGACCCTGGGCCCGATGGTTACCCGGTGGAATTCTACAAGGAGTTTGCGACAGACCTGGCACCACGTGTCTTGGGGGGTTTAATGAGGCGTTGGAGAAGGGGAAGTTGCCGGTAAAGATGATGCAGGCAAATCACATTAATACCAAAAAAGGGGAAGGTCCCTTTGGAATGTGGGCCGTATAGGCCCATATCTCTGTTAAATACGGAAGTGAAAATGCTGGCTAAATTGGTGGCTGGAAGAACATAAGAACTAGGAGCAGGAGTAGGCCATCTGGCCCCTCGAGCCTGCTCCACCATTCAATGAGATCATGGCTGATCTTTATGGACTCAGCTCCACTCTCCGGCCCGTACACCATATCCCCGAATCCCTTTATTCTTTAGAAAGGCATCTATCTTTTTCTTAAAAATGTTTAAAGAAGGAGCCTCAACTGCTTCACTGGGCAAGGAATTCCAGAGGTTCACAACCCTTTGAGTGAAGAAGTTCCTCCTACACTCCGTCCTAAATCTACCTCCCCTGATATATACTAGCCTATGCCCCCTAGTTCTGCTTTTCCCGACCAGTGGAAACAACCTGCCCTCATCTATCCTATCTATTCCCTTCATAATCTTATATGTCTCAATAAGATCCCCCCGCATCCTTCTAAATTCCAATGAGTACAGTCCCAGTCTACTCAACCTCTCGTCATAATCTAATCCCCTCAACTCTGGGATCAACCTAGTGAATCTCCTCTGCACTCCCTCCAGTGCCAATATGTCCTTCTCAGGTAAGGAGACCAAAACTGAACACAATACTCCAGATGCGGCCTCACCAACACCCTATACAAGGATGGAAGGTTGTGTCTTGTGGGTGTTTGCCAAGGACAAACAGGGTTTATAAAGGGCAGGCAGCTTTCTAGCACTATAAGGAGTCTGTTAAACGTGACCATGACCCCATTGAGAGTGCCAGTGTGTCCATGGACGCGGAGAAGGCGTTTGACTGGGTGGAGTGGCGGGACCTGTTTGAGATCCTGGGAAGGCTCGGGTTTGGGCTGAGGTTTGTGGCGTGGGTGTACCCGTAATATGTGGCACCGAGGGTGAGTGTATGGAGCAATGATATGGGCTCACAAAACTTTGAACTGCACAGGGGAACAAGGCAGGGTGCCCACTGTCTCCATTGTTGTTTGCGCTGGCTATAGAGCCTTTGGATTTTGTTTATTGTCAACTGTACCGAGGTACAGTGAAAAGTATTTTTCTGTGAGCAGCTCAACAGATCATTAAGTACATGAAAAGAAAAGGAAATAAAATATACAATAGGGCAACACAAGGTACACAATGTAACTACATAAGCACTGGCATCAGATGAAGCATACAGGGTGTAGTGTTAATCAGGTCAGTCCATAAGAGGGTCGTTTAGGAGTCTGGTAACAGCAGGGTAGAAGCCGTTTTTGAGTCTGTTCGTGCGTCCTGCCCAAGTACACCAACTCACACTGATCCAGATTGAACTCCATTTGTCACTGACCAGCCCATTTCTATCCTCCTGTAATCGAAGGCTATCTTCCTCACTATTGATCACCCCACCAATTCTCATATCATCTGCATACGTACTGATCATTCAATTTAGACATTCAAGTCTAAATTATTTATATAAACCACAAACAGCCAGGGCCCCAACCCTGATCCCTGTGGGACCGCACTGGACACAGGTTTCCTGTCAGAAAAACACCCTTCGACCATCACTCTCTGCTTCCTGCCACACAGCCAATTCTGCATCCAATCTTTCTTGGATCCCATGGGCACGTACCTTCACTATCAGTCTCCCAAGTGGGATCTTATCAAAAGCCTTGATGAAGTGCAGATAGACTATCTCAAATGCATTTCCTTCATCTACACACGTGGTCAACTCTTTGAAAAATTAAATCAAGTTAGTCAGACATGACCTCCCCTTAACAAAACCATGCTGACTGTTATTGATTAATCCCCGTCTCCAAATGACTCTCAGAATTGCTTCCAATAGTTTTCTGGTTTATCCCTTCCTCCCTTCTTGTATAATGGTACCACATTGGCTATTCTCCAGTCCTCCTGTGGCCAGAGAGGGATTAAAAATAATTGCCAGTACCCCTGTTATAGCCTCCCTTAACAGCCTGGGCTACATTTCATCCTACCCTGGAGATTTATCTACTTTCAAACCTGCCAGACCACTCAGAGCTCCTCTCAGTCTACGTTAATTTATTTTATTTCATTACAGTCCTTCTCCCTGATTTCTATACCCACGCCATCCCTCTCACTAGTGAACACCAACACAATGTATTCATTTCGAATCCGATCTACATCCTCAGGCTCCACACACAAATTACCCCAGTGCTCCTTAATGGGCCCTACTCTTTCCTTAGTTATCCTTTTACCCTTAATGTAAAACAACTTCGGATTTTCCTTTATTCTAGCTGCCAGTATCCTTTCATGTCCCCTTTCATGTTTTGAGCCCTCGATATCTTCCATATGCCTCCCCTTTTCTCCTGATCCAATGCTATATATCCCTCGATATCCAGCGTCCACTGGATTTGTTGGTCCTACCCTTTTCTTTATTAGAACTTGTTGGCCCTGCACTCTCCCTATTTCCTTCTTGAATGCATCCCACTGTCCTGTCACAGATTTGCCTAAAGGTATCTGCTCCCAGTGCACTCTGTCCAAATCATATCTGGATCTTATTAAAATTGACCTTTCCTCAGTTTAGAAGTTTGCTCTCAGACCCATCCTTGTCCTTTCCTATGATCAGGTCTGCAAAATGCTCCCCCATTGATACTTCAATTACCTGCCCAGCTTCGGTACCAGGACCACTCCCTGGTCTGTAGAGTATGGTTTCAAACCAAGTGAGACTCTGAAAGGGATCTTACAACTTGTTTGTTCTGATGCTCTTCCACACTTACCAACCTACATGGCAAGCTGATGCTGGTTAACAAGAAGATTGGCAAGAGCTCTTTAAAAGTCATGTGAATGAGACCAGCCGCAGGCGAGCGAGGGCTGATGTGGCTGCGGCATCAAAACTCTCCTCAAGTGAAGTAATCATTTGCATTTCTTGTGATGGGTGAACAAGCCAATTTGTATCAAAGGGACCCGTCCCTTGCGGAAGGTGTAGGATCAGCTAAATATTGTTTGCCAGCTTTACAACTTTTGGGGTTGCAGGTCCTGATGGTGTCATCATCTGCAATGGGCATCACCTAGAATTTCCCTTGTTTGTGATTGATGTTCAGTTCGCTCGTTTCTGGTTTATTAATCCTTGAATCAGAGCTTTGGACACACTGCTTGCCTTGTCTGCACGATAGCACAGTGATTAGCACTGTTGCTTCACAGCTCCAGGGTCCCACATTCGATTCCCGGCTTGGGTCACTGTCTGTGCGGAGTCTGCACGTTCTCCCCGTCTCTGCGTGGGTTTCCTCCGGGTGCTCCGGTTTCCTCCCACAAGTCCCAAAAGACTTGTTAGGTGAATTTGGACATTCTGAATTCTCCCTCTGTGTACCCGAACAGGCGCCGGAATGTGGCGACTAGGGGATTTTCACAGTAACTTCATTGCAGTGTTAATGTAAACCGACTTGTGACAATAAAGATTGTTATTTTTATTATGACAAGGGCGGGGCAGCAGGGAGCTCATGCAGCATAACTCTGGGGATGTGGCCGTTTTCCATCCCGATGCTTAAGAAAGGAAGCGTTTCTCGATTAGTACCACCATAAATGGCCATATCAGAAACATGGTTTACCAGAGATCAGTGGGGCTATACTAATGATAATTTCTAAAGGCAAGGAATTTGAGCGAGATGGTCAACCAAATCCACAGAGGGGCAATATCAAAGAGACTAAACAATACAACTGCTAGCACCCTGATTAGGCATTCCATCTGTGATCCAAGTCAGGGAGGCCTGTTCCATCTAACATCTAAAGTCAAAGCAGATATACTCCTCGAAAATACACAGTTGCGCGCCTTCGTTGAACCAGGAAGAGACGGTGTCCCAGGCTTGGTCACCTCAGTGGTATCATGTGGTAACTAATAATTGGGTTTGACCTGCAGAGTTACTAAAGGTTGGATGTTGCTGAGGAAAAGGGGTGTCCCAGGGAGTTCAGTGGGTATATTTTGGGGACAAGAGGTAAATTCGGATAAAAGTGTGTGAGTTATTAATGTATTTGTGCCATTCTCTATCATTGTGTTTATTTCTCGTATTTTAATAAATATTCTATTAGTTGTTTACACAATGACTGGTCTGGTTCCTCACAGAGTTGGACATTGTGGTTGTTAGTGGTATATATTTGTTTGGAATAATGTAAAGAAGTGTTTCAAGCTATCATTCAGGGTTTTGAGACACTCCCAGATAACAAAATATAATAATAATCTTTTTTTATTATCATCAACAAAAGACATCAAGAGATGGAAGTTATTGAGCACTTGTTATTGGTAGCTGTAGGTGGTCTGGATTTCACCACCAATATGTTGAGGATTCAGACTTTGTAGAAAGCATCTTGGTCCTGTGACTCAGGTTGGATGGTCAACAACATGGCCTCCTGCACAAGGAGCCTTGGTGAGTTCCTGCAGTGCATCTTGCAGATGGTACACACGGCTGATACTGTTTGTCGGTGGTCGAGGCAGTGAATGGTTGCAGATCGGGTGCCAATCAAGTTGGCTGCTTTGTCGAGCTACTGGAGTGTCGAATTTATAATGGTAGTCCAGTCGAATTTCTAGTCAATGACATCCCCTCCCCTCCCCCTGGATGTTGATAGAGGATTCAGTCATTGAATGTGAAGGAGTGATAGTTAGATCCTCGCTTGTTGGAGATGGTCATTGTCTGGCGCCAATGTAACTTGCCACTTGTCAGCCCAAGCCTGGATATTGTCCAGGTCTTGCTGCATTTGGACAGGGACCGCTTCAGTATCCGAGGGGCCAGGCATTGACGTTTAGATTCGAGGTACACTCTCCCATCAGCCTGGACTCCTTGATTGGCTTTCACAAGCTGGATGTTAACAGCAGGCTTATGAGAGTCCAGGAATATATCAAAACTTTCCAACAGCCAAGGAGCTTAGACGGTGTGGCATTGTCTTTCCACAAGGCAGTTTCAGGTTAACAATCAGTTTCTATGTCTCTGGTCAAAACCCATTATTTACTTTGGGAGATGGATGGTAGCTATTAGCAGCACCGCAGATATACCGAGTTTTAACGGTGCTCTCTCTTTGTCCGACCTCAGGAGACAGATTATATCTTACTCCCTGTTTGATTAGGATGGGTCCCCACAATGGATGGGTGTGGCAGCCATGTTTTCTGATCCAGCAAAATCCATTTTTAAATAAGCAGAAAGTAAGGTTTGATTATAAAGTTTATGGTCTCTTTCATGTTGCAGGAAAATGACAATACATAGAACACAGAATATACAGTGCGGAAGGAGGCCATTCGGCCCATTGAGTCTGCACCGACCCACTTAAGCCCTCACTTCCACCCTATCCACACAACCCAATAACACCTCCTAACTTTTTTGGTCACCAAGGGCAATTTATCATGGCCAATCCACCTAACCTGCACATCTTTGGACATAAGCCTATTTATTGCTTCTTGCTCCTAGATCTCGGAATGCTATTTTTGTGAGGTGGGAGATTTTACCAAGATGTGTAGTAATTAAAGAGTTTCATTAAAGTATTTGAAACTATGAAACAAGCCTGTCCACCTTTCCAGTGACTCCAGATGGTGACCAGCCTGATCCTGGGAACAGGAAACAGGAGATGGAAACCCAGTCATTCTATCTGGATCCATATAATCAGGGAATGCGGCTCACAGTCAGATCAGGATTAAATTGTTCAACAGTTTCTGTAAACGTTCCACCAGCAGCAGCCGGTGTGAAAGAACTTCAAACAGCAGCACAGGGAGAGGTGCAGGAAGGAACACGCACACTTCAATCCACTGCCCAGTGTCACCGGCTGAGAGACTGTCGCAGTAATTCATACATCAGCCGATCCTGCGAGAGAGAGAGAGCGAGTTAAGACAGTGCGCACAAAAACGTCACAGCTCAGAGGGAGGTGGGAAATAGGAAAGGGCAGAGATTGGAGAAGAGAGCGGAGAGTAAATGGGTGAACATGGCAGTGAAAAGATGAGTCAATTCATGACTAATAAACAGTCATATTTCAACAATTATTTTCTTTTACAATCATTATCGAATTTTCTTTTGAACGGTGTGATTCAATCTGTCTCCACTACACCAGGGGACGGGGCTGGGCGGGAGGGCTTCGGGGGGAGGGGTGGAGCGTGAATTCTCTCGATGTTACTCGGGGATCTCACCTTTTTGGAGACAGACGGTCGCACTTTTGCAAAGGCTTCTTCAAAATGCTGCTGTGCCACACGCAGGCTTGAACTGGGAGCTGAAATTTTAAAAGACAGTTCAACAGAGAAACAGCGTGGAACAGAGACTGGAGGAGGGAGTCGGGGAAACAAGGTCGCAAAGATTGCTGGAGGAGTAGGGGATCGCCTGGACAGCAAGACAGGACTAGGAGGAAAATGAGAAGGAAGTGGGAGAAAGGGAGGTTAAACTCAGGGCTCAGAGACTGGGGAGCAATGGGGAGAAGAGGAGAGCATCCCTCAATAGGCGTCTGCGTACAGGTGTGCCTGCGTTCAGGTGTGCGTGCGTACAGGTGGGCGTGAATTCAGGAGGGCGTGCGTACAAGGTGTGCGTGCGTACAAGGTGTGCTTGCGTACAAGGTGTGCTTGCGTACAGGTGCGCGTGCGTTCAGGTGCGCGTGCGTTCAGGTGCGCGTGCGTACAGGTGTGCATGACTATAAGGTGTGCGTGCGTTCAGGTGCGCGTGCGTTCAGGTGCGCGTGCGTTCAGGTGCGCGTGCGTTCAGGTGCGCGTGCGTTCAGGTGCGCGTGCGTTCAGGTGCGCGTGCGTTCAGGTGCGCGTGCGTTCAGGTGCGCGTGCGTTCAGGTGCGCGTGCGTTCAGGTGCGCGTGCGTTCAGGTGTGCGTGCGTTCAGGTGTGCGTGCGTTCAGGTGTGCGTGCGTTCAGGTGTGCAGGTGTGCGTGCGTGCAGGTGTGCAGGCGCGCGTGCGTTCAGGCGCGCGTGCGTTCAGGCGCGCGTGCGTTCAGGCGCGCGTGCGTTCAGGCGCGCGTGCGTTCAGGCGCGCGTGCGTTCAGGCGCGCGTGCGTTCAGGCGCGCGTGCGTTCAGGTGCGCGTGCGTTCAGGTGCGCGTGCGTTCAGGTGCGCGTGCGTTCAGGTGCGCGTGCGTTCAGGTGCGCGTGCGTTCAGGTGCGCGTGCGTTCAGGTGCGCGTGCGTTCAGGTGCGCGTGCGTTCAGGTGCGCGTGCGTTCAGGTGCGCGTGCGTTCAGGTGCGCGTGCGTTCAGGTGCGCGTGCGTTCAGGTGCACGTGCGTACAGGTGTGCGTGCCAATAAGGTGCGTGCGTACAGGTGTGCGTGCCTATAAGGTGTGCGTGCGTACAGGTGTGCGTGCGTGCGTTCAGGTGTGCGTGCCTATAAGGTGTGCGTGCCTATAAGGTGTGCGTGCCTATAAGGTGTGCGTGCGTTCAGGTGTGCGTGCGTTCAGGTGTGCGTGCCTCTAAGGTGTGCGTGCCTCTAAGGTGTGCGTGCCTCTAAGGTGTGCGTGCCTCTAAGGTGTGCGTGCGTACAGGGGTGCGTGCGTTCAGGTGTGCGTGCGTTCAGGTGTGCGTGCGTTCAGGTGTGCGTGCCTATAAGGTGTACGTGCGTTCAGGTGTGCGTGCGTTCAGGTGTGCGTGCGTCCAGGTGTGCGTGCGTCCAGGTGTGCGTGCGTCCAGGTGTGCGTGCGTCCAGGTGTGCGTGCGTCCAGGTGTGCGTGCGTCCAGGTGTGCGTGCGTCCAGGTGTGCGTGCGTCCAGGTGTGCGTGCGTCCAGGTGTGCGTGCGTCCAGGTGTGCGTGCGTCCAGGTGTGCGTGCGTCCAGGTGTGCGTGCGTCCAGGTGTGCGTGCGTCCAGGTGTGCGTGCGTACAGGTGTGCGTGCGTACAGGTGTGCGTGCCTATAAGGTGTGCGTGCCTATAAGGTGTGCGTGCCTATAAGGTGTGCGTGCCTATAAGGTGTGCGTGCGTTCAGGTGTGCGTGCGTTCAGGTGTGCGTGCGTTCAGGTGTGCGTGCGTTCAGGTGTGCGTGCGTACAGGTGTGCGTGCCTATAAGGTGTGTGCGTACAGGTGTGCGTGCCTATAAGGTGTGCGTGCGTACAGGTGTGCGTGCCTATAAGGTGTGCGTGCCTATAAGGTGTGCTTGCGTTCAGGTGTGCGTGAGTACAGGTGTGCGTGCGTTCAGCTGTGCGTGCGTTCAGCTGTGCGTGCGTTCAGGTGTGCGTGCGTTCAGGTGTGCGTGCGTTCAGGTGTGCGTGCCTATAAGGTGCGCGTTCAGGTGTGCGTGCGTTCAGGTGTGCGTGCGTTCAGGTGTGCGTGCGTTCAGGTGTGCGTGCGTTCAGGTGTGCTTGCCTATAAGGTGTGCGTGCCTATAAGGTGTGCGTGCCTATAAGGTGTGCGTGCCTATAAGGTGTGCGTGCGTACAGGTGTGCGTGCGTACAGGTGTGCGTGCCTACAAGGTGCGCGTGCGTTCAGGTGTGCGTGCGTACAGGTGTGCGTGCGTACAGGTGTGCGTGCGTACAGGTGTGCGTGCGTTCAGGTGTGCGTGCCTATAAGGTGCGCGTTCAGGTGTGCGTGCGTTCAGGTGTGCGTGCGTTCAGGTGTGCGTGCGTTCAGGTGTGCGTGCGTTCAGGTGTGCGTGCCTATAAGGTGTGCGTGCCTATAAGGTGGGCGTGCCTATAAGGTGGGCGTGCGTTCAGGTGGGCGTGCGTTCAGGTGGGCGTGCGTTCAGGTGGGCGTGCGTTCAGGTAGGCGTGCGTTCAGGTAGGCGTGCGTTCAGGTGGGCGTGCGTTCAGGTGGGCGTGCGTACAAGGTGTGCGTGCGTACAGGTGTGCGTGCCTATAAGGTG
>NC_092710.1:353745492-353790492 GCF_047496885.1 Scyliorhinus torazame | reverse complement strand
AACACGGCTCACTCCCGACTGAGTCAACACGACTCACTCCCGACTGAATCAACACGGCTCACTCCCGACTGAGTCAACACGACTCACTCCCGACTGAATCAACACGGCTCCCTCCCGACCGAATCAACACGGCCCCCTTCCGACCGAGCCAACACGGCTCACTCCCGACTGAATCAACATGGCTCACTCCCGACTGAGTCAACACGACTCACTCTCGACTGAGTCAACACGGCTCACTCCCGACTGAATCAACACGGCTCACTCCCGACTGAGTCAACACGGCTCACTCCCGACTGAATCAACACGGCTCACTCCCGACTGAATCAACATGGCTCACTCCCGACTGAGTCAACACGACTCACTCCCGACTGAGTCAACACGGCTCACTCCCGACTGAATCAACACGGCTCACTCTCGACTGAGTCAACACGGCTCACTCCCGACTGAATCAACACGGCTCACTCCCGACCGAATCAACACGACTCACTCCCGACCGAATCAACACGACTCACTCCCGACTGAATCAACACGGCTCACTCCCGACCGAGTCAACACGGCTCACTCCCGACTGAATCAACACGGCTCACTCCCGACTGAATCAACACGGCTCACTCCCGACTGAATCAACACGGCTCACTCCCGACTGAATCAACACGGCTCACTCCCGACTGAATCAACACGGCTCACTCCCGACTGAATCAACACGGCTCACTCCCGACTGAATCAACACGGCTCACTCCCGACTGAATCAACACGACTCACTCCCGACCGAATCAACACGACTCACTCCCGACTGAATCAACACGGCTCACTCCCGACCGAATCAACACGGCTCACTCCCGACCGAATCAACACGACTCACTCCCGACTGAGTCAACACGGCTCACTCCCGACTGAGTCAACACGACTCACTCGCGACTGAGTCAACACGGCTCACTCCCGACCGAATCAACACGACTCACTCCCGACTGAGTCAACACGGCTCACTCCCGACTGAGTCAACACGGCTCACTCCCGACTGAATCAACACGGCTCACTCCCGACTGAGTCAACACGGCTCACTCCCGACTGAATCAACACGGCTCACTCCCGACTGAGTCAACACGGCTCACTCCCGACTGAGTCAACACGGCTCACTCCCGACTGAATCAACACGGCTCACTCCCGACTGAGTCAACACGGCTCACTCCCGACTGAGTCAACACGGCTCACTCCCGACTGAGTCAACACGGCTCACTCCCGACTGAATCAACACGGCTCACTCCCGACTGAGTCAACACGACTCCCTCCCGACTGAATCAACACGGCTCACTCCCGACTGAATCAACACGACTCACTCCCGACTGAATCAACACGACTCACTCCCGACTGAGTCAACACGGCTCACTCCCGACTGAATCAACACGACTCACTCCCGACTGAGTCAACACGGCTCACTCCCGACTGAATCAACACGACTCACTCCCGACTGAATCAACACGGCTCACTCCCGACTGAATCAACACGGCTCACTCCCGACTGAGTCAACACGGCTCACTCCCGACTGAGTCAACACGGCTCACTCCCGACTGAGTCAACACGGCTCACTCCCGACTGAATCAACACGACTCACTCCCGACTGAATCAACACGGCTCACTCCCGACTGAATCAACACGGCTCACTCCCGGCTGACTCAACACGGCTCACTCCCGACCGAATCAACACGACTCACTCCCGACTGAATCAACACGGCTCACTCCCGACTGAATCAACATGGCTCACTCCCGACTGAATCAACACGGCTCACTCCCGACTGAATCAACACGGCTCACTCCCGACTGAGTCAACACGGCTCACTCCCGACTGAGTCAACACGGCTCACTCCCGACTGAGTCAACACGGCTCACTCCCGACTGAATCAACACGGCTCACTCCCGACTGAGTCAACACGGCTCACTCCCGACTGAGTCAACACGGCTCACTCCCGACTGAGTCAACACGGCTCTCTCCCGGTATTCCGCACACTCGCCACTGCTGCCTGGTACAGTAACTGGACTCAGTCAATAACGCCCTGCACAGGGGCAGCACGTGGCACAGTGGGTTAGCCCTGCACAGGGGCAGCACGTGGCACAGTGGGTTAGCCCTGCACAAGGGCAGCACGTGGCACAGTGGGTTAGCCCTGCACAGGGGCAGCACGTGGCACAGTGGGTTAGCCCTGCACAGGGGCAGCACGTGGCACAGTGGGTTAGCCCTGCACAGGGGCAGCACGTGGCACAGTGGGTTAGCCCTGCACAGGGGCAGCACGTGGCACAGTGGGTTAGCCCTGCACAGGGGCAGCACGTGGCACAGTGGGTTAGCCCTGCACAAGGGCAGCACGTGGCACAGTGGGTTAGCCCTGCACAGGGGCAGCACATGGCACAGTGGGTTAGCCCTGCACAAGGGCAGCACGTGGCACAGTGGGTTAGCCCTGCACAGGGGCAGCACGTGGCACAGTGGGTTAGCCCTGCACAAGGGCAGCACGTGGCACAGTGGGTTAGCCCTGCACAGGGGCAGCACGTGGCACAGTGGGTTAGCCCTGCACAGGGGCAGCACGTGGCACAGTGGGTTAGCCCTGCACAGGGGCAGCACATGGCACAGTGGGTTAGCCCTGCACAAGGGCAGCACGTGGCACAGTGGGTTAGCCCTGCACAGGGGCAGCACGTGGCACAGTGGGTTAGCCCTGCACAAGGGCAGCACGTGGCACAGTGGGTTAGCCCTGCACAGGGGCAGCACATGGCACAGTGGGTTAGCCCTGCACAGGGGCAGCACGTGGCACAGTGGGTTAGCCCTGCACAGGGGCAGCACGTGGCACAGTGGGTTAGCCCTGCACAGGGGCAGCACGTGGCACAGTGGGTTAGCCCTGCACAGGGGCAGCACATGGCACAGTGGGTTAGCCCTGCACAAGGGCAGCACGTGGCACAGTGGGTTAGCCCTGCACAGGGGCAGCACGTGGCACAGTGGGTTAGCCCTGCACAAGGGCAGCACGTGGCACAGTGGGTTAGCCCTGCACAGGGGCAGCACGTGGCACAGTGGGTTAGCCCTGCACAGGGGCAGCACGTGGCACAGTGGGTTAGCCCTGCACAAGGGCAGCACGTGGCACAGTGGGTTAGCCCTGCACAGGGGCAGCACGTGGCACAGTGGGTTAGCCCCTCACAAGGGCAGCACGTGGCACAGTGGGTTAGCCCTGCTGCCTCACAGGGGCAGCACGTGGCACAGTGGGTCAGCCCTGTTGCCTAACAGGGGCAGCACGTGGCACAGTGGGTTAGCCCTGCACAGGGGCAGCACGTGGCACAGTGGGTTAGCCCTGCACAGGGGCAGCACGTGGCACAGTGGGTTAGCCCCTCACAAGGGCAGCACGTGGCACAGTGGGTTAGCCCTGCACAGGGGCAGCACGTTGGCACAGTGGGTTAGCCCTGCTGCCTCACAGGGGTAGCACGTGGCACAGTGGGTCAGCCCTGCTGCCTCACAGGGGCAGCACGTGGCACAGTGGGTTAGCCCTGCACAGGGGCAGCACGTGGCACAGTGGGTTAGCCCTGCACAGGGGCAGCACGTGGCACAGTGGGTTAGCCCTGCACAGGGGCAGCACGTGGCACAGTGGGTTAGCCCCTCACAAGGGCAGCACGTGGCACAGTGGGTTAGCCCTGCACAGGGGCAGCACGTGGCACAGTGGGTTAGCCCTGCACAGGGGCAGCACGTGGCACAGTGGGTTAGCCCTGCTGCCTCACAGGGGCAGCACGTGGCACAGTGGGTTAGCCCTGCACAGGGGCAGCACGTGGCACAGTGGGTTAGCCCTGCTGCCTCACAGGGGCAGCACGTGGCACAGTGGGTTAGCCCTGCTGCCTCACAGGGGCAGCACGTGGCACAGTGGGTTAGCCCTGCTGCCTCACAGGGGCAGCACGTGGCACAGTGGGTTAGCCCTGCTGCCTCACAGGGGCAGCACGTGGCACAGTGGGTTACCCCTGCTGCCTCACAGGGGCAGCACGTGGCACAGTGGGTTAGCCCTGCACAGGGGCAGCACGTGGCACAGTGGGTTAGCCCTGCTGCCTCACAGGGGCAGCACGTGGCACAGTGGGTTAGCCCTGCTGCCTCACAGGGGCAGCACGTGGCACAGTGGGTTAGCCCTGCTGCCTCACAGGGGCAGCACGTGGCACAGTGGGTTAGCCCTGCTGCCTCACAGGGGCAGCACGGTGACGCAGTGGGTTAGCCCTGCACAGGGGCAGCACGTGGCACAGTGGGTTAGCCCTGCTGCCTCACAGGGGCAGCACGTGGCACAGTGGGTTAACCCTGCACAGGGGCAGCACGTGGCACAGTGGGTTAGCCCTGCTGCCTCACAGGGGCAGCACGGTGACGCAGTGGGTTAGCCCTGCACAGGGGCAGCACGTGGCACAGTGGGTTAGCCCTGCTGCCTCACAGGGGCAGCACGTGGCACAGTGGGTTAGCCCTGCTGCCTCACAGGGGCAGCACGTGGCACAGTGGGTTAGCCCTGCTGCCTCACAGGGGCAGCACGTGGCACAGTGGGTTAGCCCTGCTGCCTCACAGGGGCAGCACGGTGATGAAGTGGGTTAGCCCTGCACAGGGGCAGCACGTGGCACAGTGGGTTAGCCCTGCTGCCTCACAGGGGCAGCACGTGGCACAGTGGGTTACCCCTGCTGCCTCACAGGGGCAGCACGTGGCACAGTGGGTTAGCCCTGCTGCCTCACAGGGGCAGCACGTGGCACAGTGGGTTAGCCCTGCTGCCTCACAGGGGCAGCACGGTGACGCAGTGGGTTAGCCCTGCACAGGGGCAGCACGTGGCACAGTGGGTTACCCCTGCTGCCTCACAGGGGCAGCACGTGGCACAGTGGGTTAGCCCTGCTGCCTCACAGGGGCAGCACGTGGCACAGTGGGTTAGCCCTGCTGCCGCACAGGGGCAGCACGTGGCACAGTGGGTTAGCCCTGCTGCCGCACAGGGGCAGCACGTGGCACAGTGGGTTAGCCCTGCTGCCTCACAAGGGCAGCACGTGGCACAGTGGGTTAGCCCTGCTGCCTCACAGGGGCAGCACGTGGCACAGTGGGTTAGGCCTGCTGCCTCACAGGGGCAGCACGTGGCACAGTGGGTTAGCCCTGCTGCCTCACAGGGGCAGCACGTGGCACAGTGGGTTAGCCCTGCTGCCTCACAGGGGCAGCACGTGGCACAGTGGGTTAGCCCTGCTGCCTCACAGGGGCAGCACGTGGCACAGTGGGTTAGCCCTGCTGCCTCACAGGGGCAGCACGTGGCACAGTGGGTTAGCCCTGCTGCCTCACAGGGGCAGCACGTGGCACAGTGGGTTAGCCCTGCTGCCTCACAGGGGCAGCACGTGGCACAGTGGGTTAGCCCTGCTGCCTCACAGGGGCAGCACGGTGACGCAGTGGGTTAGCCCTGCACAGGGGCAGCACGTGGCACAGTGGGTTAGCCCTGCTGCCTCACAGGGGCAGCACGTGGCACAGTGGGTTAGCCCTGCTGCCTCACAGGGGCAGCACGTGGCACAGTGGGTTAGCCCTGCACAGGGGCAGCACGTGGCACAGTGGGTTAGGCCTGCTGCCTCACAGGGGCAGCACGTGGCACAGTGGGTTAGCCCTGCTGCCTCACAAGGGCAGCACGTGGCACAGTGGGTTAGCCCTGCTGCCTCACAGGGGCAGCACGTGGCACAGTGGGTTAGCCCTGCACAGGGGCAGCACGTGGCACAGTGGGTTAGCCCTGCTGCCTCACAGGGGCAGCACGTGGCACAGTGGGTTAGCCCTGCTGCCTCACAGGGGCAGCACGTGGCACAGTGGGTTAGCCCTGCTGCCTCACAGGGGCAGCACGTGGCACAGTGGGTTAGCCCTGCTGCCTCACAGGGGCAGCACGTGGCACAGTGGGTTAGGCCTGCTGCCTCACAGGGGCAGCACGTGGCACAGTGGGTTAGCCCTGCTGCCTCACAGGGGCAGCACGTGGCACAGTGGGTTAGCCCTGCTGCCTCACAGGGGCAGCACGTGGCACAGTGGGTTAGCCCTGCTGCCTCACAGGGGCAGCACGGTGGCGCAGTGGGTTAGCCCTGCTGCCTCACAGGGGCAGCACGTGGCACAGTGGGTTAGCCCTGCTGCCTCACAGGGGCAGCACGTGGCACAGTGGGTTAGCCCTGCTGCCTCACAGGGGCAGCACGTGGCACAGTGGGTTAGCCCTGCTGCCTCACAGGGGCAGCACGTGGCACAGTGGGTTAGCCCTGCTGCCTCACAGGGGCAGCACGTGGCACAGTGGGTTAGCCCTGCTGCCTCACAGGGGCAGCAGGTGGCACAGTGGGTTAGCCCTGCTGCCTCACAGGGGCAGCACGTGGCACAGTGGGTTAGCCCTGCTGCCTCACAGGGGCAGCACGTGGCACAGTGGGTTAGCCCTGCTGCCTCACAGGGGCAGCACGTGGCACAGTGGGTTAGCCCTGCTGCCTCACAGGGGCAGCACGTGGCACAGTGGGTTAGCCCTGCTGCCTCACAGGGGCAGCACGTGGCACAGTGGGTTAGCCCTGCTGCCTCACAGGGGCAGCACGGTGGCACAGTGGGTTAGCCCTGCTGCCTCACAGGGGCAGCACGTGGCACAGTGGGTTAGCCCTGCTGCCTCACAGGGGCAGCACGGTGACGCAGTGGGTTAGCCCTGCACAGGGGCAGCACGTGGCACAGTGGGTTAGGCCTGCTGCCTCACAGGGGCAGCACGGTGACGCAGTGGGTTAGCCCTGCACAGGGGCAGCACGTGGCACAGTGGGTTAGCCCTGCTGCCTCACAGGGGCAGCACGGTGACGCAGTGGGTTAGCCCTGCTGCCTACGGCGCTGAGGACCGAGGTTCGATCCCGGCCTTGGGTCACTGTCTGTGCGGAGTTTGCACATTCCCCCAGTGTCTGCGTGGGTTTCACCCCCACAACCCAAAGATGTTCAGGGTAGATGGATTGGCCACGCTAAATTGCCCCTTCATTGGGAAAATAAATAAATAATTGGGTACTCTAAATTAAAAATAAATAATGCCCTGCCCAAACCCAAACCGTCCCAGCTACTCCCACAAATAATTCCACTGCAGCCAGTCAAAGGCCTTCTCCGCGTCCATATCGACCAATTCTTCCATCTCCCATCCCTTGGAGGTCTTTGTGATGACATTCAAGAGCTTTCTAACATTGGCCGTTAGCTGCCTAACTGAGAAATCCCGTCTGGTCTTCCCCAATCACCCCCGGTACATGATCCACTATTACGAGGCCAAAAGTTTGGCCAGCAATTTGGCATTGACATTCAGTCGGGAGATTGGTCTGTACGACCTGCATAACTCTGGGTCCTTCTCCCACTTCAGGATCAGTGAGATCGAGGCCTGTGACATTGTTGGGGGAAGGACCCCCGCTCTCTTGCCTCATTAAATGCCCTCACCAGCAGCGGACCCAGCAGCTCCGAAAACTTCTTGTAGAATTCCACTGGATAGCTGTCCAGTCCCGGGCCTTACCCGACTGCATGGCCTCCAGCCCCTCTACTATTTCTTCAATTCCAATCGGGGCTCCCAACCCCTCCACCAATCCTTCCTCCACCTTCGGAAACTTCAACTCACCCAGAACTGCCTCATCCCCTCGACCTCAGCTGGAGGTTCCGACTCATATAGCCTGGTATAAAACTCCTTTAACACCCCGTTTACCCTGCTGGGTCCAAAATAGTGTTTCCCCCCTCTGTCCTTCATTCTTCCTCTCTCCCTGGCCACCTCCCTTTTCCTGAGCTGGTGTGCTAGCATCCTACTGGCCTTCTCCCCATATTCATACACCATCCCTCTTGCCTTCAACTGCCCCACCGCCTTCCCTGGGGATAGCAGACCAAACTTCACCTGAGGCTTCAGAATACCTTCTGTCCACCTGGAGTATCTCCCTAACCAGCCTATCCACCTCTGCCCGCTCCACCTTCTCCCTATGAGCCCGTATCGAAATTAGCTCCCCCCTAACTACTGCCTTCACCGTTGCTACCGAAACCTCCCCCAGGTCATTTATCTCCAAATAATTCTGAATGGCCTCCTTACCCGCTGCACACCCCCTAATCCGCCAACAGTCCTACATCCAATCTCCATTGCGGGCGCTGATCCTCCTCCTTGCTCACCCATAAATCTACCCAGTGTGGGGCATGGACACAACAATCGCCGAATACTCGGCATCTACCACCTCCGCCAGCTCCTCATTCTTTATTAACCGAGCTGCTCACCTTTCATTTTCTTCCCGTCTTTCAGCATTGTCAAACACCCTGAAATATTCAGCCTTGTCCACCTGACCACCAAGTCCCTGTGTTGGGCATTAGACCCATGTATTTCACTTTGTTCCATCGATCAGTGATCTAGTTCTGAATATTGCGCACATTCAGCCCTTCAATTCTGGCCTTATTTTCCACTTCATTCCTTTGTTTGTACATTCAATCCCTCCTGTCACTCTCATTATCAACCCCCCATATCACCAACCTGCACCATTACCTTTCCAAATCACCCCTCACATGGACCCTTCCACCACTACTTAGTTTAAAGTCCTCTTGACAGTCCTAGTTTTTCAATTCCCCACAACACTGTCCCAGCACGGTTCAGTTATAGACCATCACAATAATACAGATCCCACTTTCCCAATAGTACAGATCCCACTTTCCCAATAATACAGATCCCACTTTCCCAATAATACAGATCCCACTTTCCCAGTAATACAGATCCCACTTTTCCAATAATACAGATCCCACTTTCCCAATAATACAGATCCCACTTTTCCAATAATACAGATCCCACTTTCCCAATAATACAGATCCCACTTTCCCAATAGTACAGATCCCGCACAGATCCCACTTTCCCAATAGTACAGATCCCACTTTCCAAATAGTACAGATCCCACTTTCCCAATAGTACAGGTCCCACTTTCCCAATAGTACAGATCCCACTTTCCCAGTACTGGTGCCAGGCCCCCAAGAATGCAAACCATTTCCTCCACATCAGTCGCCGAGCCTGACTATCTTGTCCTTTGCCACTTTGCTTGTGGCTCAGGTAGTAATCCAGAGATTCTTACCTTTGTGGTTCTGCTTTCTAATTCAGCTCCGAGATGCAAACGCATTCTCAGCAGAACCTCTTTCTCCAGCTTAGAGGAGATTTCCTTAACTCAGGCAATGACAGAACCGTCCCAACTCATGCTCCAGGTTACAGAGAACAGCGTCCATCACCATAACGATACTGTCCCGACTACAACTACATTCTTTTCTGCTCCCCAACTTGAATGGTTCCCTGCTTAGTGCTGTGGTCATTTTGTTCAATCTCCCTGCAGTTCCTGCTCTCGTCCACACTCCCTGTAACAAATTCAAACCTAATAGTTCCCCATATCTGCTTCACTCATTGTCACATCCTCCTGTCTTTAACCAAGACTAAATCTGAAGTACCTAATCTGGTAAACGTAGTAATTTTACAATATAGTTTGGATTATATATATCAGTTGCAGGAAGGTTAGTAAAAGCCTGGGTTAAGGAGTACATTATATACACACACAATATACGCATATATATATATATATATATATACACACACACACGCACATATATATTATATATATGCACACACACACCTGTTGCAGTAATATTTTTAAAAATCCTGCTTTAACATACAATCTGCAAAAGGTACAATTATGATGTTGTAAAAGTGAGATCATCATTCATTCCAAACATGTAATTGTTTTCCTCGACAAGGATAATGGAATTTGGGTAATAGAAAGAAGGTTGCCTGGGGTTCAGATAATTGAGGGGTTGTGTTGTCCTTAGTAAGATGGTCATAAGCCAGTTAGTGGGATAGAGCTGATGTAATTGACGAGGAGGAGCCAGGTCTGTAGCAGGTAGTTTAGCTTTGAGACTGCCAAAGAGAGCAGGACATGCCGCCTGTCTGAAAGGATCTCTCTCTCGCTTCAAGCAGTCTTTCCAAGTAATCTCTACCCAGAGGACAGCAAGTATTACTGTGTTGCTAACTGGATTTGCAAGTGGCATTTGACTTGGAATGGGTTTTGCTTCATTGGAGATAGAGAAGGTATCAGTTAGAAGTTGGTGTTTCCTTGTTATTAAGAATTACTTAACTGCTGGGTGGAAGCTAGTTTCTGCGATATTAATGTAATTTAATCCTGTGTTAATAAGAACGTTTGTTTTAATCTGGGGAGTGGAATCACTCCTCGAGCAAAGTCTCCTTTCCTCACTGGGGTCAAGTGGGGGAGGGGGGGAAAGACATCTGGGTGAACTCACGTGAAGAAATCCGAGCGTTGGTCACTGGCAATTGCGAAGAGATCAACATCAGCATCAAGGTGTGGGCAGGTTCCAAACTGAAAGAGAAAAGTAATCACGAGAAAACACATTTACCCCTGAAACCATCCACCATAACACATTATACACACACCTATCCACACTCAGAGAGGGGAGCACCAGAGAGCGCGCGCGGGAGAAGAGAGGGATGAGAGAGCCCGTGTGCGGGGAGAAGAGGGGGATGAGAGAGCCCGCGCGCGGGGAGAAGAGGGGGATGAGAGAGCGCGCGCGCGGGGAGAAGAGGGGGATGAGAGAGCGCGCGGATAAGGAGAAGAGGGGGATGAGAGAGCCCACGCACTGGGAGAAGAGGGGGATGAGAGAGCCCACGCACTGGGAGAAAAGGGGGATGAGAGAGCGCGCGCGGGGAACATAGAACATAGAAAATACAGCACAGAACAGGCCCTTCGGCCCACGATGTTGTGCCGAACCTTTGTCCTAGATTAATCATAGATTATCATTGAATTTACAGTGCAGAAGGAGGCCATTCGGCCCTTTGAGTCTGCACCAGCTCTTGGAAAGAGCACCCTACCCAAACTCAACACCTCCACCCAACACCAAGGGCAATTTGGACATTAAGGGCAATTTATCATTAGCCAATTCACCTAACCCGCACATCTTTGGACTGTGGGAGGAAACCGGAGCACCCGGAGGAAACCCACGCAGACACTGGGAGGACGTGCAGACTCCGCACAGACAATGACCCAAGCCGGAATCGAACCTGGGACCATGGATCTGTGAAGCAATTGTGCTATCCACAATGCCACCGTGCTGCCCTTAAGAACAAATAAATCTACACTATATCATTTTCCCGTAATCCATGTACCTATCCAACAGCTGCTTGAAGGTCCCTAATGTTTCCGACTCAACTACTTCCACAGGCAGTGCATTCCATGCCCCCACTACTCTCTGGGTAAAGAACCTACCTCTGATATCCCTCCTATATCTTCCACCTTTCACCTTAAATTTATGTCCCCTTGTAATGGTGTGTTCCACCTGGGGAAAAAGTCTCTGACTGTCTACTCTATCTATTCCCCTGATCATCTTATAAACCTCTATCAAGTCGCCCCTCATCCTTCTCCGCTCTAATGAGAAAAGGCCTAGCACCCTCAACCTTTCCTCATAAGACCTACTTTCCATTCCAGGCAACATCCTGGTAAATCTTCTTTGCACCTTTTCCAGAGCTTCCACATCCTTCCTAAAATGAGGCGACCAGAACTGTACACAGTACTCCAAATGTGGCCTTACCAAAGTTTTGTACAGCTGCATCATCACCTCACGGCTCTTAAATTCAATCCCTCTGTTAATGAACGCGAGCACACCATAGGCCTTCTTCACAGCTCTATCCACTTGAGTGGCAACTTTCAAAGATGTATTAACATAGACCCCAAGGTCTCTCTGCTCCTCCACAATGCCAAGAACTCTACCGTTAACCCTGTATTCCGCATTCATATTTGTCCTTCCAAAATGGACAACCTCACACTTTTCAGGGTTAAACTCCATCTGCCACTTCTCAGCCCAGCTCTGCATCCTATCTATGTCTCTTTGCAGCCGACAACAGCCCTCCTTACTATCCACAACTCCACCAATCTTCGTATTGTCTGCAAATTTACTGACCCACCCTTCAACTCCCTCATCCAAGTCATTAATGAAAATCACAAACAGCAGAGGACCCAGAACTGATCCCTGCGGTACACCACTGGTAATTGGGATCCAGGCTGAATATTTGCCATCCACCACCACTCTCTGACTTCTATCGGTTAGCCAGTTCGTTATCCAACTGGCCAAATGTCCCACTATCCCATGCCTCCTTACTTTGTGCAGAAGCCTACCATGGGGAACTTTATCAAATGCCTTACTAAAATCCATGTACACTACATCCACTGCTTTACCTTCATCCACATGCTTGGTCACCTCCTCAAAGAATTCAATAAGATTTGTAAGGCAAGACTTACCCCTCACAAATCCGTGCTGACTATCCCTAATCAAGCAGTGTCTTTCCAGATGCTCAGAAATCCTATCCTTCAGTACCCTTTCCATTACTTTGCCTACCACCGAAGTAAGACTAACTGGCCTGTAATTCCCAGGGTTATCCCTAGTTCCTTTTTTGAACAGGGGCACGACATTCGCCACTCTCCAATCCCCTGGTACCACCCCTGTTGACAGTGAGGACGAAAAGATCATTGCCAACGGCTCTGCAATTTCATCTCTTGCTTCCCATAGAATCCTTGGATATATCCCGTCAGGCCCGGGGGACTTGTCTATCCTCAAGTTTTTCAAAATGCCCAACACATCTTCCTTCCTAACAAGTATTTCCTCGAGCTTACCAATCTGTTTCACACTGTCCTCTCCAACAATATCGCCCCTCTCATTTGTAAATACAGAAGAAAAGTACTCATTCAAGACCTCTCCTATCTCTTCAGACTCAATACACAATCTCCCGCTACTGTCCTTGATCGGACCTACCCTCGCTCTAGTCATTCTCATATTTCTCACATATGTGTAAAAGGCCTTGGGGTTTTCCTTGATCCTACCCGCCAAAGATTGTTCATGCCCTCTCTTAGCTCTCCTAATCCCTTTCTTCAGTTCCCTCCTGGCTATCTTGTATCCCTCCAATGCCCTGTCTGAACCTTGTTTCCTCAGCCTTACATAAGTCACCTTTTTCCTCTTAACAAGACATTCAACCTCTCTTGTCAACCATGGTTCCCTCACTCGACCATCTCTTCCCTGCCTGACAGGGACATACATATCAAGGACACGTAGCACCTGTTCCTTGAACAAGTTCCACATTTCACTTGTGTCCTTCCCTGCCAGCCTATGTTCCCAACTTATGCACTTCAATTCTTGTCTGACAACATCGTATTTACCCTTCCCCCAATTGTAAACCTTGCCCTGTTGCACGTACCTATCCCTCTCCATTACTAAAGTGAAAGTCACAGAATTGTGGTCACTATCTCCAAAATGCTCCCCCACTAACAAATCTATCACTTGCCCTGGCTCATTACCCAGTACTAAATCCAATATTGCCCCTCCTCTGGTCGGACAATCTACATACTGTATTAGAAAAGCTTCCTGGACACACTGCACAAACACCACCCCATCCAAACTATTTGATCTAAAGAGTTTCCACTCAATATTTGGGAAGTTAAAGTCGCCCATGACTACTACCCTATGACTTCTGCACCTTTCCAAAATCTGTTTCCCAATTTGTTCCTCCACATCTCTGCTACTATTGGGGGGCCTATAGAAAACTCCTAACAAGGTGACTGCTCTTTCCTATTTCTGACTTCAACCCATACTACCTCAATTGGGTGATACTCCTCGAACTGCCTTTCTGCAGCTGTTATACTATCTCTAATTAATAATGCCACCCCCCCACCTCTTTTACCACCCTCCCTAATCTTATTGAAACATCTATAACCAGGGACCTCCAACAACCATTTCTGCCCCTCTTCTATCCACACTTCCGTGATGGCCACCACATCGTAGTCCCAAGTACCGATCCATGCCTTAAGTTCACCCACCTTATTCCTGATGCTTCTTGCGTTGAAGTATACACACTTCAACCCATCTCCGTGCCTGCAAATACTCTCCTTTGTCAGTGTTCCCTTCCCCACTGCCTCATTACATGCTTTGGCGTCCTGAATATCGGCTACCTTAGTTGCTGGACTACAAATCCGGTTCCCATTCCCCTGCCAAATTAGTTTAAACCCTCCCGAAGAGTACTAGCAAACCTCCCTCCCAGGATATTGGTGCCCCTCTGGTTCAGATGCAACCCGTCCTGCTTGTACAGGTCCCACCTTCCCCAGAATGCGCTCCAATTATCCAAATACCTGAAGCCCTCCCTCCTACACCATTCCTGCAGCCACGTGTTCAACTGCACTCTCTCCCTATTCCTAGCCTCGCTATCACGTGGCACCGGCAACAAACCAGAGATGACAACTCTGTCTGTCCTGGCTTTTAACTTCCAGCCTAACTCCCTAAACTTGTTTATTACCTCCACACCCCTTTTCCTACCTATGTCGTTGGTACCAATGTCCACCACGACTTCTGGCTGCTCCCCCTCCCCCTTAAGGATCCTGAAGACACGATCCGAGACATCCCTGGCCCTGGCACCCGGGAGGCAACATACAAAGAACAAAGAACAAAGAAATGTACAGCACAGGAACAGGCCCTTCGGCCCTCCAAGCCCGTGCCGACCATACTGCCCGACTAAACTACAATCTTCTACACTTCCTGGGTCCGTATCCTTCTATTCCCATCCTATTCATATATTTGTCAAGATGCCCCTTAAATGTCCCTATCTTCCCTGCTTCCACTACCTCCTCCGGTAGTGAGTTCCAGGCACCCACTACCCTCTGCGTAAAAAACTTGCCTCGTACATCTACTCTAAACCTTGCCCCTCTCACCTTAAACCTATGCCCCCTAGTAATTGACCCCTCTACCCTGGGGAAAAGCCTCTGACTATCCACTCTGTCTATGCCCCTCATAATTTTGTATACCTCTATCAGGTCGCCCCTCAACCTCCTTCGTTCCAGTGAGAACAAACCGAGTTTATTCAATCGCTCCTCATAGCTTATGCCCTCCATACCAGGCAACATTCTGGTAAATCTCTTCTGCACCCTCTCTAAAGCCTCCACATCCTTCTGGTAGTGTGGCGACCAGAATTGAACACTATACTCCAAGTGTGGCCTAACTAAGGTTCTATACAGCTGCAACATGACTTGCCAATTCTTATACTCAATGCCCCGGCCAATGAAGGCAAGCATGCCGTATGCCTTCTTGACTACCTTCTCCACCTGTGTTGCCCCTTTCAATGACCTGTGGACCTGTACTCCTAGATCTCTTTGACTTTCAATACTCTTGAGGGTTCTACCATTCACTGTATATTCCCTACCTGCATTAGCCCTTCCAAAATGCATTACCTCACATTTGTCCGGATTAAACTCCATCTGCCATCTCTCCGCCCAAGTCTCCAGACAATCTAAATCCTGCTGTATCCTCTGACAGTCCTCATCGCTATCCGCAATTCCACCAACCTTTGTGTCGTCTGCAAACTTACTAATCAGACCAGTTACATTTTCCTCCAAATCATTTATATATACTACAAACAGCAAAGGTCCCAACACTGATCCCTGTGGAACACCACTGGTCACAGCCCTCCAATTAGAAAAGCATCCCTCCATTGCTACCCTCTGCCTTCTATGGCCTAGCCAGTTCTGTATCCACCTTGCCAGTTCACCCCTGATCCCGTGTGACTTCACCTTTTGTACTAGTCTACCATGAGGGACCTTGTCAAAGGCCTTACTGAAGTCCATATAGACAACATCTACTGCCCTACCTGCATCAATCATCTTAGTGACCTCCTCGAAAAACTCTATCAAGTTAGTGAGACACGACCTCCCCTTCACAAAACCGTGCTGCCTCTCACTAATACGTCCATTTGCTTCCAAATGGGAGTAGATCCTGTCTCGAAGAATTCTCTCCAGTAATTTCCCTACCACTGAAGTAAGGCTCACCGGCCTGTAGTTCCCGGGATTATCCTTGCTACCCTTCTTAAACAGAGGAACAACATTGGCTATTCTCCAGTCCTCCGGGACATCCCCTGAAGACAGCGAGGATCCAAAGATTTCTGTCAAGGCCTCAGCAATTTCCTCTCCAGCCTCCTTCAGTATTCTGGGGTAGATCCCATCAGGCCCTGGGGACTTATCTACCTTAATATTTTTTAAGACACCCAACACCTCGTCTTTTTGGATCACAATGTGACCCAGGCTATCTACACCCCCTTCTCCAGACTCAACATCTACCAATTCCTTCTCTTTGGTGAATACTGATGCAAAGTATTCATTTAGTACCTCGCCCATTTCCTCTGGCTCCACACATAGATTCCCTTGCCTATCCTTCAGTGGGCCAACCCTTTCCCTGGCTACCCTCTTGCTTTTTATGTACGTGTAAAAAGCCTTGGGATTTTCCTTAACCCTATTTGCCAATGACTTTTCATGACCCCTTCTAGCCCTCCTGACTCCTTGCTTAAGTTCCTTCCTACTTTCCTTATATGCCACACAGGCTTCGGCTGTTCCCAGCCTTTTAGCCCTGACAAATGCCTCCTTTTTCTTTTTGACGAGGCCTACAATATCACTCGTCATCCAAGGTTCCTGAAAATTGCCGTATTTATCTTTCTTCCTCACAGGAACATGCCTGTCCTGTATTCCTTTCAACTGACACTTGAAAGCCTCCCACATGTCAGATGTTGATTTGCCCTCAAACATCCGCCCCCAATCTATGTTCTTCAGTTCCCGCCTAATATTGTTATAATTAGCCTTCCCCCAATTTAGCACATTCATCCTCGGACCACTCTTATCCTTGTCCACCAGTACTTTAAAACTTACTGAATTGTGGTCACTGTTACCGAAATGTTCCCCTACTGAAACATCTACCACCTGGCCGGGCTCATTCCCCAATACCAGGTCCAGTACCGCCCCTTCCCTAGTTGGACTGTTTACATATTGTTTTAAGAAGCCCTCCTGGATGCTCCTTACAAACTCCGCCCCGTCTAAGCCCCTGGCACTAAGTGAGTCCCAGTCAATATTGGGGAAGTTGAAGTCTCCCATCACCACAACCCTGTTGTTTTTACTCTTTTCCAAAATCTGTCTACCTATCTGCTCCTCTATCTCCCGCTGGCTGTTGGGAGGCCTGTAGTATACCCCCAACACTGTGACTGCACCCTTCTTATTCCTGATCTCTACCCATATAGCCTCACTGCCCTCTGAGGTGTCCTCTCGCAGTATAGCTGTGATATTCTCCCGAACAAGTAGCGCAACTCCGCCTCCCCTTTTACATCCCCCTCTATCCCGCCTGAAACATCTAAATCCTGGAACGTTTAGCTGCCAATCCTGCCCTTCCCTCAACCAGGTCTCTGTAATGGCAACAACATCATAGTTCCAAGTAGTAATCCAAGCTCTAAGTTCATCTGCCTTACCCGTAATGCTCCTTGCATTAAAACATATGCACTTCAGGCCACCAGACCCGCTGTGTTCAGCAACTTCTCCCCGTCTGCTCTGCCTCAGAGCCACACTGTCCCTATTCCCTAGTTCTCCCTCAATGCTCTCACCTTCTGACCTATTGCTCCCGCGCCCACCCCCCTGCCATACTAGTTTAAACCCTCCCGTGTGACACTAGCAAACCTCGCGGCCAGGATATTTATGCCTCTCCGGTTTAGATGCAACCCGTCCATCTTATACAGGTCACACCTGCCCCGGAAGAACTCCCAGTGGTCCAGATAACGGAAACCCTCCCTCCTACACCAGCTGTTTAGCCACGTGTTTGTCTGCTCTATCTTCCTATTTCTAGCCTCACTGGCACGTGGCACAGGGAGTAATCCCGAGATCACAACCCTCGAGGTCCTGTCTTTTAACTTTCTGCCTAGCTCCCTGAACTCCTGCTGCAGGACCTCATGCCCCTTCCTGCCTATGTCGTTAGTACCAATATGTACAACGACCTCTGCCTGTTTGCCCTCCCCCTTCAGGATTCCCTCTACCCGTTCGGAGACATCCTGGACCCTGGCACCAGGGAGGCAACATACCATCCTGGAGTCTCTTTCACGTCCACAGAAGCGCCTATCTGTGCCCCTGACTATAGAGTCCCCTATTACTATTACTCTTCTGCGCTTTGACCCTCCCTTCTGAACATCAGAGCCAGCCGTGGTGCCACTGCTCTGGCTGCTGCTGTTTTCCCCTGATAGGCTATCCCCCCCGACAGTATCCAAAGGGGTATATCTGTTCGAGAGGGGGACAACCACAGGGGATTCCTGCACTGACTGCCTGCCCTTTCTGGTGGTCACCCATTTCTCTGCCTGCACCTTGGGTGTGACCACATTTACATAACTGCGATCTATGACGCTTTCCGCCACCTGCATGCTCCTAAGTGCATCCAATTGCTGCTCCAACCGAATCATGCGGTCTGTGAGGAGCTGCAGTTGGGTGCACTTTCTGCAGATGAAGCCATCCGGGACGCTGGAAGCCTCCCGGACCTGCCACATCTCACAGTCAGAGCACAGCACCCCTCTAACTGACATTGCGTCAATTAATTAAAATTAAAATTTGTCTTTTTTTTTAATAAATACTTTTTTTTAAATTGCAAAGTTACTGTCAACTATCTGTTTCCTAGCACTAGATTTCTAATAGAAATGCGATAGCTAACTATAATACTCTCCGATCTCTGGCTTAGATATCCTCTAAATTATAATTAAGTTATTATGTTTAATTAGTTCCCAAATACTCAAATTTTTTTTAAATTTAGGTTAGAATCCCAACCAGCCACTCAGGTCACAGCTTTTCTGTGATGTCACTTCAGTTTCCCCCCACACACACAATTTGAAAAAAGGTATAAAAGTAAAAATCACTTACTTACCTTCTGAGTGTCTGAGATGTTCTCAGGTTCTCTCGCTGACAGAGATTGCTCCTCCACCTCCGATCCTTGACCTGCACAATGCTAATAATATAATAATATAATATGGCACTTACCTTACACCAATGGGTCTTATTATTAGGTTAGAGGAGGAGGGCGGGTGGGAGACACTACACGTGTAGTGTCTCGGGTTTCCTCTCCACCAGAATTTATTGGTTGGGGGGGGGGGGGGGGGGGGGGGGGGGGGGAAACTTGCCAGAGGTCGAACTTCCGGTTCCCGCCTTATATAAAAACAAATAAAACAGAAAAGAACAGACACGGGACCAGGTAAGGCTTTTAAACTCACAACTCACCTCCCAGAAGGCCCCTGCGCACCGCTGCCGCCGAAATCCAAAGGGCTGCTCCTGTAAAGGTAAGGTTTTTAATCTCACTACTCACCTCCAAGAAGGCCCCTGCGCACCGCTGCCGCCGAAATCCAAAGGGCTGCTCCTGTAAAGGTAAGAGCTTTTAAACTCACTACTCACCTCCCAGAAGGCACCTGCGCACCGCTGCCGCCGAAATCCAAAGGGCTGCTCCTGTAAAGGTAAGGTTTTTAAACTCACTACTCACCTCCCAGAAGGCCCCTGTGCACCGCTGCCGCCGAAATCCAAAGGGCTGCTCCTGTAAAGGTAAGGTTTTTAAACTCACTACTCACCTCCCAGAAGGCCCCTGCGCACCGCTGCCGCCGAAATCCAAAGGGCTGCTCCTGTAAAGGTAAGAGCTTTTAAACTCACTACTCACCTCCCAGAAGGCCCCTGCGCACCGCTGCCGCCGAAATCCAAAGGGCTGCTCCTGTAAAGGTAAGGTTTTTAAACTCACTACTCACCTCCAAGAATACCTTCCGGGAGTCTCGCTCGCGACCACAGAATCTCCTATCTATTCCCCTAACCATTGAATCTCCTACAACTATTGCTTTTCTATTCTCCCCCCTTCCCTTCTGAGCCCCAGAGCCAGACTCTGTGCCAGAGACCTGGCCGCTAGGGCCTTCCCCCGATAGGTCATCCCCCCCAACAGCATCCAAAACGGTATACTTGTTTTGAAGGGGAACGGCCACGAGGGATCCCTGCACTTTCTGCCTGTTTGTTTTTTTCCCCCTGACTGTAACCCAGCTATTCTTGTCCTGTACCTTGGGTGTGGTTACCTCCCTGTAACTCTTCTCAATCACCCCCTCTGCCTCCCGGATGATCCGAAGTTCATCCAGCTTCAGCTCCAGTTCCCTAACACGGTCTTTGAGGAGCTGAAGTTGGGTGCACTTCCCGCAGGTATAGTCAGTGGGGACACCGGTGGTATCCCTCACCACCCACATCCTACAGGAGGAGCATGTAACTGGCCTAGCCTCCATCCCCTCTTACCTGACAGAATATAGCTGCTGTGTGGACTAACTAGATCTCCGCCCTCCGACTCTGCTCCCAGTCAGCTACACTTCCTGTAAACGCCTGGCTCTCTTCGCACTCTTTGCGGAAATGTCGGAAACAAAATGAAAGGAGCACCATACTCCCTCCTCACCTAACTCCCTCGGTCACCAAACTCTCACTATCGCACTCAAAAAGCACCAAATTCAGCACTCAGTGCAAACAAAGTCTGCACTGTAGGGGATCACTTTTATACTGTGAATCTAGCCTCTAGAATCTAGGGGAGAAGAGGGGGATGAGAGAGCGCGCGCGGGGAGAAGAGGGGGATGAGAGAGCCCGCGCGCGGGGAGAAGAGGGGGATGAGAGAGCCCGCGCGCGGGGAGAAGAGGGGGATGAGAGAGACCGCGCGCGGGGAGAAGAGGGGGATGAGAGAGCCCATGCGCGGGGAGAAGAGGGGGATGAGATGAGAGAGCGCGCGGACAAGGAGAAGAGGGGGATGAGAGAGCCCACGCACTGGGAGAAGAGGGGGATGAGAGACCCCACGCACTGGGAGAAAAGGGGGATGAGAGAGAGCGCGCGGGGAGAAGAGGGGGATGAGAGAGCGCGCGCACAGGGAGAAGAGGGGGATGAGAGAGCCCACGCACTGGGAGAAGAGGGGGATGAGAGAGCGCGCGCACAGGGAGAAGAGGGGGATGAGAGAGCCCACGCACTGGGAGAAGAGGTGGATGAGAGAGCGCGCGCGGGGAGAAGAGGGGGATGAGAGAGCGCGCTGACAAGGAGAAGAGGGGGATGAGAGAGCCCACGCACTGGGAGAAGAGGGGGATGAGAGAGCGCGCGCGGGGAGAAGAGGGGGATGAGAGAGCCCACGCACTGGGAGAAGAGGGGGATGAGAGAGCACGCGCGGGGAGAAGAGGGGGATGAGAGAGCGCGCGGACAAGGAGAAGAGGGGGATGAGAGAGCCCACGCACTGGGAGAAGAGGGGGATGAGAGAGCGCGCGGACAAGAAGAGGGGGATGAGAGAGCGCGCGGACAAGAAGAGGGGGATGAGAGAGCCCACGCACTGGGAGAAGAGGGGGATGAGAGAGGGCGCGCGGGGAGAAGAGAGGGATGAGAGAGCCCACGCGCGGGGAGAAGAGGGGGATGAGAGAGCCCGCGCGCGGGGAGAAGAGGGGGATGAGAGAGCCCACGCACTGGGAGAAGAAGGGGATGAGAGCGCGCGCGCACAGGGAGAAGAGGGGGATGAGAGAGGGCGCGCGGGGAGAAGAGAGGGATGAGAGAGCCCACGCGCGGGGAGAAGAGGGGGATGAGAGCGCTCGCGCGGGGAGAAGAGGGGGATGAGAGAGCCCACGCACTGGGAGAAGAGGGGGATGAGAGAGGGCGCGCGGGGAGAAGAGAGGGATGAGAGAGCCCACGCGCGGGGAGAAGAGGGGGATGAGAGCGCGCGCGCGGGGAGAAGAGGGGGATGAGAGAGCCCACGCACTGGGAGAAGAGGGGGATGAGAGAGCGCGCGCGGGGAGAAGAGGGGGATGAGAGAGCGCGCGGACAAGGAGAAGAGGGGGATGAGAGAGCCCACGCACTGGGAGAAGAGGGGGATGAGAGAGCGCGCGGACAAGGAGAAGAGGGGGATGAGAGAGCCCACGCACTGGGAGAAGAGGGGGATGAGAGAGCGCGCGGACAAGGAGAAGAGGGGGGTGAGAGAGCCCACGCACTGGGAGAAGAGGGGGATGAGAGAGGGCGCGCGGGGAGAAGAGAGGGATGAGAGAGCCCACGCGCGGGGAGAAGAGGGGGATGAGAGCGCGCGCGCGGGGAGAAGAGGGGGATGAGAGAGCCCACGCACTGGGAGAAGAGGGGGATGAGAGAGCCCACGCACTGGGAGAAGAGGTGGATGAGAGAGCGCGCGCGGGGAGAAGAGGGGGATGAGAGAGCGCGCTGACAAGGAGAAGAGGGGGATGAGAGAGCCCACGCACTGGGAGAAGAGGGGGATGAGAGAGCGCGCGCGGGGAGAAGAGGGGGATGAGAGAGCCCACGCACTGGGAGAAGAGGGGGATGAGAGAGCACGCGCGGGGAGAAGAGGGGGATGAGAGAGCGCGCGGACAAGGAGAAGAGGGGGATGAGAGAGCCCACGCACTGGGAGAAGAGGGGGATGAGAGAGCGCGCGGACAAGAAGAGGGGGATGAGAGAGCGCGCGGACAAGAAGAGGGGGATGAGAGAGCCCACGCACTGGGAGAAGAGGGGGATGAGAGAGGGCGCGCGGGGAGAAGAGAGGGATGAGAGAGCCCACGCGCGGGGAGAAGAGGGGGATGAGAGAGCCCGCGCACAGGGAGAAGAGGGGGATGAGAGAGCCCACGCACTGGGAGAAGAAGGGGATGAGAGCGCGCGCGCACAGGGAGAAGAGGGGGATGAGAGAGGGCGCGCGGGGAGAAGAGAGGGATGAGAGAGCCCACGCGCGGGGAGAAGAGGGGGATGAGAGCGCGCGCGCGGGGAGAAGAGGGGGATGAGAGAGCCCACGCACTGGGAGAAGAGGGGGATGAGAGAGGGCGCGCGGGGAGAAGAGAGGGATGAGAGAGCCCACGCGCGGGGAGAAGAGGGGGATGAGAGCGCGCGCGCGGGGAGAAGAGGGGGATGAGAGAGCCCACGCACTGGGAGAAGAGGGGGATGAGAGAGCGCGCGCGGGGAGAAGAGGGGGATGAGAGAGCGCGCGGACAAGGAGAAGAGGGGGATGAGAGAGCCCACGCACTGGGAGTAGAGGGGGATGAGAGAGCACGCGCACAGGGAGAAGAGGGGGATGAGAGAGCCCTAGCACTGGGAAAGAGGGGGTTGAGAGAGCCCTAGCACTGGGAGAAGAGGGTGGATGAGAGAGTGCGCGCGCGGGGAGAAGAGGGGGATGAGAGAGCGCGCGCGGGGAGAAGAGGGGGATGAGAGAGCGCGCGCACAGGGAGAAGAGGGGGATGAGAGAGCGCATGCACAGGGAGAAGAGGGGGATGAGAGAGCACGCGCACAGGGAGAAGAGGGGGATGAGAGAGCCCGCGCGCGAGGAGAAGAGGGGGATGAGAGAGCCCACGCACTGGGAAAGAGGGGGTTGAGAGAGCCCTAGCACTGGGAGAAGAGGGGGGATGAGAGAGTGCGCGCGCGGGGAGAAGAGGGGGATGAGAGAGCGCGCGCGGGGAGAAGAGGGGGATGAGAGAGCGCGCGCACAGGGAGAAGAGGGGGATGAGAGAGCCCGCGCGCGGGGAGAAGAGGGGGATGAGAGAGCCCACGCACTGGGAGAAGAGGGGGATGAGAGAGCGCGCGCGGGGAGAAGATGGGGATGAGAGAGCGCGCAGACAGGGAGAAGGGGGGGGATGAGAGAGCCCACGCACTGGGAGAAGAGGGGGATGAGAGAGCCCGCGCACTGGGAGAAGAGGGGGATGAGAGAGCCCGCGCGCGGGGAGAAGAGGGGGATGAGAGAGCCCGCGCGCGGGGAGAAGAGGGGGATGAGAGAGCCCGCGCGCGGGGAGAAGAGGGGGATGAGAGAGCCCGCGCGCGGGGAGAAGAGGGGGATGAGAGAGCACACGCACAGGGAGAAGAGGGGGATGAGAGAGCACGAGCACTGGGAGAAGAGGGGGATGAGAGATGCGGGTGTGTGCGCGCGGTGCGTGTGTGAGTCTGTGCGCCGCGTGTGTGAGAGTCTGTGCGCCGCGTGTGTGTGAGTCTGTGCGCCGCGTGTGTGTGAGTCTGTGCGCCGCGTGTGTGTGTCTGTGCGCCGCGTGTGTGTGTCTGTGCGCCGCGTGTGTGTGTCTGTGCGCCGCGTGTGTATGTCTGTGCGCCGCGTGTGTGTGTCTGTGCGCCGCGTGTGTGTGTCTGTGCGCCGCGTGTGTGTGTCTGTGCGCCGCGTGTGTGTCTGTGCGCCGCGTGTGTGTGTCTGTGCGCCGCGTGTGTGTGTCTGTGCGCCGCGTGTGTGTGTCTGTGCGCCGCGTGTGTGTGTCTGTGCGCCGCGTGTCTGTGTCTGTGCGCCGCGTGTGTGTGTCTGTGCGCCGCGTGTGTGTGTCTGTGCGCCGCGTGTGTGTGTCTGTGCGCCGCGTGTGTGTGTCTGTGCGCCGCGTGTGTGTGTCTGTGCGCCGCGTGTGTGTGTCTGTGCGCCGCGTGTGTGTGTCTGTGCGCCGCGTGTGTGTGTCTGTGCGCCGCGTGTGTGCGTCTGTGCGCCGCGTGTGTGCGTCTGTGCGCCGCGTGTGCGTCTGTTCGCCGCGTGTGCGTCTGTGCGTGCGACGCCCGTCTGTGCGTGCGGCGCCCGTCTGTGCGTGCGGCGCCCGTCTGTGCGTGCGGCGCCCGTCTGTGCGTGCGGCGCCCGTCTGTGCGTGCGGCGCCCGTCTGTGCGTGCGGCGCCCGTCTGTGCGTGCGGCGCCCGTCTGTGCGTGCGGCGCCCGTCTGTGCGTGCGGCGCCCGTCTGTGCGTGCGGCGCCCGTCTGTGCGTGCGGCGCCCGTCTGTGCGTGCGGCGCCCGTCTGTGCGTGCGGCGCCCGTCTGTGCGTGCGGCGCCCGTCTGTGCGTGCGGCGCCCGTGTGTGTGCGCGGCACGTGTGTGTGCGCGGCACGTGTGTGTGCATGGCGCGTGTGTGTGCACGGCACGTGTGTGTGTGTAGCATGTGTGTGCGCGGCGCGTGTGTGCGCGGTACGCGTGTGTGTGTGCGGCGCGTGCGGTACGCGCGTGTGTGTGGCACGTGTGTGCGCGGCGCGTGTCTGTGTGGCACGTGTGTGTCTGCGTGCGACGCGTGTGCGCGCGTGCGGCGCGTGTGTGCGGCGCGTGTGGCGCCTGTGTATGCGTGCGGCGCCTGTGTGCGCGTGCGGCGCGTGTGTGCGCGTGCGGCGCCTGTGTATGCGTGCGGCGCCTGTGTGTGCGTGCGGCGCGTGTGTGCGCGTGCGGAGCGTGTGCGCGGTACGCGCGTGTGTGTGGCGCGTGTGCGCGCATGCGGTACGCGCGTGTGTGTGTGGCGTGTGTGTGTGGCGCGTGTCTGTGTGGCACGTGTGTGTCTGTGTGGCACGTGTGTTTCTGTGTGGCGGCGCGTGCGTGCGTGCGGCGCGCGCGTGTGTGTGGCGCGTGTCTGCGGCGCGCGCGCGTCTGCGGCGCGCGTGTGTGTCTGCGGTGGTGCGTGTGTGTGTGCGGGGGGTGGTGCATGGAGACTGTCCCTCAGTGAGGAACATGGAGACTGTCTCTCAGTGAGGAACATGGAGACTGTCCCTCAGTGAGGAACACGGAGACTGTCCCTCAGTGAGGAACACGGAGACTGTCTCTCAGTGAGGAACACGGAGACTGTCCCTCAGTGAGGAAAATGGAGACTGTCCCTCAGTGAGGAAAATGGAGACTGTCCCTCAGTGAGGAAAATGGAGACTGTCCCTCAGTGAGGAACACGGAGACTGTCCCTCAGTGAGGAACACGGAGACTGTCCCTCAGTGAGGAACACGGAGACTGTCCCTCAGTGAGGAACATGGAGACTGTCTCTCAGTGAGGAACATGGAGACTGTATCTCAGTGAGGAACACGGAGACTGTCTCTCAGTGAGGAACACGGAGACTGTCCCTCAGTGAGGAACACGGAGACTGTCCCTCAGTGAGGAACACGGAGACTGTCCCTCAGTGAGGAACACGGAGACTGTCCCTCAGTGAGGAACACGGAGACTGTCCGTCAGTGAGGAACACGGAGACTGTCCCTCAGTGAGGAACACGGAGACTGTCCCTCAGTGAGGAACACGGAGACTGTCCCTCAGTGAGGAACACGGAGACTGTCCCTCAGTGAGGAACACGGAGACTGTCCCTCAGTGAGGAACACGGAGACTGTCCCTCAGTGAGGAACACGGAGACTGTCCCTCAGTGAGGAACACGGAGACTGTCCCTCAGTGAGGAACACGGAGACTGTCCCTCAGTGAGGAACACGGAGACTGTCCCTCAGTGAGGAACACGGAGACTGTCCCTCAGTGAGGAACACGGAGACTGTCTCTCAGTGAGGAACATGGAGACTGTCCCTCAGTGAGGAACACGGAGACTGTCCCTCAGTGAGGAACACGGAGACTGTCCCTCAGTGAGGAACACGGAGACTGTCCCTCAGTGAGGAACACGGAGACTGTCCCTCAGTGAGGAACACGGAGACTGTCTCTCAGTGAGGAACACGGAGACTGTCCGTCAGTGAGGAACACGGAGACTGTCCCTCAGTGAGGAACACGGAGACTGTCCCTCAGTGAGGAACACGGAGACTGTCCCTCAGTGAGGAACACGGAGACTGTCTCTCAGTGAGGAACACGGAGACTGTCCCTCAGTGAGGAACACGGAGACTGTCCCTCAGTGAGGAACACGGAGACTGTCTCTCAGTGAGGAACACGGAGACTGTCTCTCAGTGAGGAACACGGAGACTGTCTCTCAGTGAGGAACACGGAGACTGTCTCTCAGTGAGGAACACGGAGACTGTCTCTCAGTGAGGAACACGGAGACTGTCTCTCAGTGAGGAACACGGAGACTGTCTCTCAGTGAGGAACACGGAGACTGTCTCTCAGTGAGGAACACGGAGACTGTCCCTCAGTGAGGAACACGGAGACTGTCCCTCAGTGAGGAACACGGAGACTGTCCCTCAGTGAGGAACACGGAGACTGTCTCTCAGTGAGGAACACGGAGACTGTCCCTCAGTGAGGAACACGGAGACTGTCTCTCAGTGAGGAACACGGAGACTGTCTCTCAGTGAGGAACACGGAGACTGTCTCTCAGTGAGGAACACGGTGACTGTCTCTCAGTGAGGAACACGGAGACTGTCCCTCAGTGAGGAACATGGAGACTGTCTCTCAGTGAGGAACATGGAGACTGTCTCTCAGTGAGGAACACGGAGACTGTCTCTCAGTGAGGAACATGGAGACTGTCTCTCAGTGAGGAACACGGAGACTGTCCGTCAGTGAGGAACACGGAGACTGTCCCTCAGTGAGGAACACGGAGACTGTCTCTCAGTGAGGAACACGAAGCTGTCTCTCAGTGAGGAACACGGAGACTGTCTCTCAGTGAGGAACAGGGAGACTGTCCCTCAGTGAGGAACACGGAGACTGTCTCTCAGTGAGGAACATGGAGACTGTCTCTCAGTGAGGAACACGGAGACTGTCCCTCAGTGAGGAACATGGAGACTGTCTCTCAGTGAGGAACACGGAGACTGTCCCTCAGTGAGGAACACGGAGACTGTCCCTCAGTGAGGAACACGGAGACTGTCTCTCAGTGAGGAACACGGTGACTGTCTCTCAGTGAGGAACACGGAGACTGTCCCTCAGTGAGGAACACGGAGACTGTCCCTCAGTGAGGAACACGGAGACTGTCTCTCAGTGAGGAACACGGAGACTGTCTCTCAGTGAGGAACACGGAGACTGTCTCTCAGTGAGGAACACGGTGACTGTCTCTCAGTGAGGAACACGGAGACTGTCCCTCAGTGAGGAACATGGAGACTGTCTCTCAGTGAGGAACATGGAGACTGTCTCTCAGTGAGGAACACGGAGACTGTCTCTCAGTGAGGAACATGGAGACTGTCTCTCAGTGAGGAACACGGAGACTGTCCGTCAGTGAGGAACACGGAGACTGTCCCTCAGTGAGGAACACGGAGACTGTCTCTCAGTGAGGAACACGAAGCTGTCTCTCAGTGAGGAACACGGAGACTGTCTCTCAGTGAGGAACAGGGAGACTGTCCCTCAGTGAGGAACACGGAGACTGTCTCTCAGTGAGGAACACGGAGACTGTCCGTCAGTGAGGAACATGGAGACTGTCCCTCAGTGAGGAACACGGAGACTGTCTCTCAGTGAGGAACACGGAGACTGTCTCTCAGTGAGGAACACGGAGACTGTCCCTCAGTGAGGAACACGGAGACTGTCCCTCAGTGAGGAACACGGAGACTGTCTCTCAGTGAGGAACACGGAGACTGTCTCTCAGTGAGGAACACGGAGACTGTCTCTCAGTGAGGAACACGGTGACTGTCTCTCAGTGAGGAACACGGAGACTGTCCCTCAGTGAGGAACATGGAGACTGTCTCTCAGTGAGGAACATGGAGACTGTCTCTCAGTGAGGAACACGGAGACTGTCTCTCAGTGAGGAACATGGAGACTGTCTCTCAGTGAGGAACACGGAGACTGTCCGTCAGTGAGGAACACGGAGACTGTCCCTCAGTGAGGAACACGGAGACTGTCTCTCAGTGAGGAACACGAAGCTGTCTCTCAGTGAGGAACACGGAGACTGTCTCTCAGTGAGGAACAGGGAGACTGTCCCTCAGTGAGGAACACGGAGACTGTCTCTCAGTGAGGAACACGGAGACTGTCCGTCAGTGAGGAACATGGAGACTGTCCCTCAGTGAGGAACACGGAGACTGTCTCTCAGTGAGGAACACGGAGACTGTCTCTCAGTGAGGAACACGGAGACTGTCCCTCAGTGAGGAACATGGAGACTGTCCCTCAGTGAGGAACACGGAGACTGTCCCTCAGTGAGGAACACGGAGACTGTCTCTCAGTGAGGAACACGGAGACTGTCCCTCAGTGAGGAACACGGAGACTGTCCCTCAGTGAGGAACATGGAGACTGTCTCTCAGTGAGGAACATGGAGACTGTCTCTCAGTGAGGAACATGGAGACTGTCTCTCAGTGAGGAACATGGAGACTGTCCCTCAGTGAGGAACATGGAGACTGTCCCTCAGTGAGGAACACGGAGACTGTCTCTCAGTGAGGAACACGGAGACTGTCCCTCAGTGAGGAACAGGGAGACTGTCTCTCAGTGAGGAACATGGAGACTGTCTCTCAGTGAGGAACAGGGAGACTGTCTCTCAGTGAGGAACATGGAGACTGTCTCTCAGTGAGGAACATGGAGACTGTCCCTCAATGAGGAACATGGAGACTGTCCCTCAGCATGGAGCTAGTGGCCTGCAAGGAGAACCTTGGAAGTCGAAGTGAAATAATCTCATTACGGGACCCTTTACCTTTGTTACTGTTTGGAGGATGGCGAATCTGTCCGCAGCCAGCGGCAATCCAACATACAAAGTCTTATCCAATCGTCCAGGCCGCAGTATCGCGGGGTCAATAATATCTAACAAAAAACAAAAATAAATAAGAAATCATCACCATGACCAACATTCAACCAAGGGAGACCGACCATAAACCGGGGTCTGGCCCTGCGACCGACCACAAACCTGGGCCTGTCCCCGTGACCGACCATAAACCGGGGTCTGTACCAGTGACCGCTCCTTAAACCGGGGTCTGTCCCAGTGACCGCTCCTTAAACCGGGGTCTGTCCCAGTGACTGCTCCTTAAGCCGGGTCTGTCCCCGTGACCGCTCCTTAAACCGGGGTCTGTCCCCGTGACCGACCATAAACCGGGGCGTGTCCCAGTGACTGCTCCTTAAACCGGGGTCTGTCCCAGTGACCGCTCCTTAAACCGGGGTCTGTCTCAGTGACCACTCCTTAAACCGGGGTCTGTCCCAGTGACCGCTCCTTAAACCGGGGTCTGTCCCAGTGACCGCTCCTTAAACCGGGGTCTGTCGCAGTGACTGCTCCTTAAACCGGGGTCTGTCCCAGTGACCGCTCCTTAAACCGGGGTCTGTCCCAGTGACCGCTCCTTAAACCGGGGTCTGTCCCAGTGACCGCCCCTTAAACCGGGGTCTGTCCCAGTGACCGCTCCTTAAACAAGGGCATGTCCCAGTGACCGTTCCTTAAACCGGGGCCTGTCCCAGTGACCGCTCCTTAAACCGAAGTCTGTCGCAGTGACTGCTCCTTAAACCGGGGTCTGTCCCAGTGACCGCTCCTTAAACCGGGGCGTGTCGCAGTGACCGCTCCTTAAACCGGGGCCTGTCCCAGTGACTGCTCCTTAAAACGGGGTCGGTCCCAGTGACCGCTCCTTAAACCGGGGTCTGTCCCAGTGACCGCTCCTTAAACCGGGATCTGTCCCAGTGACCGCTCCTTAAACCGGGGTCTGTCCCAGTGACCGCTCCTTAAACCGGGGTCTGTCCCAGTGACCGCTCCTTAAACCGGGGCGTGTCGCAGTGACCGCTCCTTAAACCGGGGCCTGTCCCAGTGACCGCTCCTTAAACCGAAGTCTGTCGCAGTGACCGCTCCTTAAACCGGGGTCTGTCCCAGTGACCGCTCCTTAAACCGGGGTCGGTCCCAGTGACCGCTCCTTAAACCGGGGTCTGTCGCAGTGACCGCTCCTTAAACCGGGGTCTGTCCCAGTGACCGCTCCTTAAACCGGGGTCTGTCCCAGTGACCGCTCCTTAAACCGGGGTCTGACCCAGTGACCGACCATAAATCGGGGTCTGTCCCAGTGACCGCTCCTTAAACCGGGGTCTGTCCCAGTGACCGCTCCTTAAACCGGGGTCTGTCCCAGTGACCGCTCCTTAAACCGGGGCCTGTCCCAGTGACCGCTCCTTAAACCGGGGTCTGTCCCAGTGACCGCTCCTTAAACCGGGGTCTGTCCCAGTGACTGCTCCTTAAACCGGGTCTGTCCCAGTGACCGCTCCATAAACCGGGGTCTGTCCCAGTGACCGCTCCTTAAACCGGGGCCTGTCTCCGTGACCGACCATAAACCGGGGTCTGTCCCAGTGACCGCTCCTTAAACCGGGGCCTGTCTCCGTGACCGACCATAAACCGGGGTCTGTCCCAGTGACCGCTCCTTAAACCGGGGTCTGTCGCAGTGACCGCTCCTTAAACCGGGGTCTGTCCCAGTGACCGCTCCTTAAACCGGGGTCTGTCCCAGTGACCGCTCCTTAAACCGGGCTCTGTCCCAGTGAACGCTCCTTAAACCGGGGTCTGTCCCAGTGACCGCTCCTTAAACCGGGGTCTGTCCCAGTGACCGCTCCTTAAACCGGGGTCTGTCCCAGTGACCGCTCCTTAAACCGGGGCGTGTCGCAGTGACCGCTCCTTAAACCGGGGTCTGTCCCAGTGACCGCTCCTTAAACCGGGGTCTGTCCCAGTGACCGCTCCTTAAACCGGGGCCTGTCCCAGTGACCGCTCCTTAAACCGGGCTCTGTCCCAGTGACCGCTCCTTAAACCGGGGTCTGTCCAAGTGACCGCTCCTTAAACCGGGGTCTGTCCCAGTGACTGCTCCTTAAACCGGGGTCTGTCCCAGTGACCGCTCCTTAAACCGGGGCGTGTCCCAGTGACCGCTCCTTAAACCGAGGTCTGTCCCAGTGACCGCTCCTTAAACCGGGGTCTGCCCCAGTGACCGCTCTTAAACCGGGGTCTGTCCCAGTGACCGCTCCTTAAACCGGGGTCTGTCCCAGTGACCGCTCCTTAAACCGGGGTCTGTCCCAGTGACCACTCCTTAAACCGGGGTCTGTCCCAGTGACCGCTCCTTAAACCGGGGTCTGTCCCAGTGACCGCTCCTTAAACCGGGGCCTGTCCCAGTGACCGTTCCTTAAACCGGGGCCTGTCCCAGTGACCGCTCCTTAAACCGGGGTCTGTCCCAGTGACCGCTCCTTAAACCGGGGTCTGTCCCAGTGACCGCTCCTTAAACCGGGGTCTGTCCCAGTGACCGCTCCTTAAACCGGGGTCTGTCCCAGTGACCGCTCCTTAAACCGGGGTCTGTCCCAGTGACCGTTCCTTAAACCGGGGTCTGTCCCAGTGACCGCTCCTTAAACCGGGTCTGTCCCAGTGACCGCTCCTTAAACCGAGGTCTGTCCCAGTGACCGCTCCTTAAACCGGGGTCTGTCCCAGTGACCGCCCCTTAAACCGGGTCTGTCCCAGTGACCGCTCCTTAAACCGGGGCGTGTCCCAGTGACCGCTCCTTAAACCGGGGCGTGTCCCAGTGACCGCTCCTTAAACCGGGGTCTGTCCCAGTGACCGCTCCTTAAATCGGGTCTGTCCCCGTGACCGCTCCTTAAACCGGGTCTGTCCCAGTGACCGCTCCTTAAACCGGGGTCTGTCCCAGTGACCGCTCCTTAAACCGGGTCTGTCCCCGTGACCGCTCCTTAAACCGGGGTCTGTCGCAGTGACCGCTCCTTAAACCGGGGTCTGTCGCAGTGACCGCTCCTTAAACCGGGCTCTGTCCCAGTGACCGCTCCTTAAACCGGGGCCTGTCCCAGTGACCGCTCCTTAAACCGGGGTCTGTCCCAGTGACCGCTCCTTAAACCGGGGTCTGTCCCAGTGACCGCTCCTTAAACCGGGCTCTGTCCCAGTGACCGCTCCTTAAACCGGGGTCTGTCCCAGTGACCGCTCCTTAAACCGGGTCTGTCCCCGTGACCGCTCCTTAAACCGGGGTCTGTCCCAGTGACCGCTCCTTAAATCGGGTCTGTCCCAGTGACCGCTCCTTAAACCGGGTCTGTCCCAGTGACCGCTCCTTAAACCGGGGTCTGTCCCAGTGACCGCTCCTTAAACCGGGTCTGTCCCCGTGACCGCTCCTTAAACCGGGGTCTGTCCCAGTGACTGCTCCCTAAACCGGGGTCTGTCCCAGTGACCGCTCCTTAAACCGGGGTCTGTCCCAGTGACCGCTCCTTAAACCGGGGTCTGTCCCAGTGACCGCTCCTTAAACCGGGGTCTGTCCCAGTGACCGCTCCTTAAACCGGGGTCTGTCCCAGTGACCGCTCCTTAAACCGGGGTCTGTCCCAGTGACCGCTCCTTAAACCGGGGTCTGTCCCAGTGACTGCTCCTTAAACCGGGGTCTGTCCCAGTGACCGCTCCTTAAACCGGGGCGTGTCCCAGTGACCGCTCCTTATACCGGGGTCTGTCCCAGTGACCGCTCCTTAAACCGGGGCCTGTCCCAGTGACCGCTCCATAAACCGGGGTCTGTCCCAGTGACCGCTCCTTAAACCGGGGCCTGTCCCAGTGACCGCTCCTTAAACCGGGGCCTGTCCCAGTGACCGCTCCTTAAACCGGGCTCTGTCCCAGTGACCGCTCCTTAAACCGGGGTCTGTCCCAGTGACCGCTCCTTAAACCGGGGTCTGTCCCAGTGACTGCTCCTTAAACCGGGGTCTGTCCCAGTGACCGCTCCTTAAACCGGGGCGTGTCCCAGTGACCGCTCCTTAAACCGGGGTCTGTCCCAGTGACCGCTCCTTAAACCGGGGTCTGCCCCAGTGACCGCTCTTAAACCGGGGTCTGTCCCAGTGACCGCTCCTTAAACCGGGGTCTGTCCCAGTGACCGCTCCTTAAACCGGGGTCTGTCCCAGTGACCGCTCCTTAAACCGGGGTCTGTCCCAGTGACCGCTCCTTAAACCGGGGTCTGTCCCAGTGACCGCTCCTTAAACCGGGGCCTGTCCAAGTGACCGCTCCATAAACCGGGGTCTGTCCCAGTGACCGCTCCTTAAACCGGGGTCTGTCCCAGTGACTGCTCCTTAAACCGGGGTCTGTCCCAGTGACCGCTCCATAAACCGGGGTCTGTCCCAATGACCGCTCCTTAAACCGGGGTCTGTCCCAGTGACCGCTCCTTAAACCGGGGTCTGTCCCAGTGACCGACCATAAACCGGGGCGTGTCCCAGTGACCGGTCCTTAAACCGGGGTCTGTCCCAGTGACTGCTCCTTAAACCGGGATCTGTCCCAGTGACCGCTCCTTAAACCGGGGTCTGTCCCAGTGACCGCTCCTTAAACCGGGGTCTGTCCCAGTGACCGCTCCTTAAACCGGGGCGTGTCGCAGTGACCGCTCCTTAAACCGGGGTCTGTCCCAGTGACCGCTCCTTAAACCGGGGTCGGTCCCAGTGACCGCTCCTTAAACCGGGGTCTGTCGCAGTGACCGCTCCTTAAACCGGGGTCTGTCCCAGTGACCGCTCCTTAAACCGGGGTCTGTCCCAGTGACCGCTCCTTAAACCGGGGTCTGTCCCAGTGACCGACCATAAATCGGGGTCTGTCCCAGTGACCGCTCCTTAAACCGGGGTCTGTCCCAGTGACCGCTCCTTAAACCGGGGTCTGTCCCAGTGACCGCTCCTTAAACCGGGGTCTGTCCCAGTGACCGCTCCTTAAACCGGGGTCTGTCCCAGTGACCGCTCCTTAAACCGGGGTCTGTCCCAGTGACTGCTCCTTAAACCGGGTCTGTCCCAGTGACCGCTCCATAAACCGGGGTCTGTCCCCATGACCGCTCCTTAAACCGGGGCCTGTCTCAGTGACCGCTCCTTAAACCGGGGTCTGTCCCAGTGACCGCTCCTTAAACCGGGGTCTGTCGCAGTGACCGCTCCTTAAACCGGGGTCTGTCCCAGTGACCGCTCCTTAAACCGGGGTCTGTCCCAGTGACCGCTCCTTAAACCGGGCTCTGTCCCAGTGACCGCTCCTTAAACCGGGGTCTGTCCCAGTGACCGCTCCTTAAACCGGGGTCTGTCCCAGTGACCGCTCCTTAAACCGGGGTCTGTCCCAGTGACCGCTCCTTAAACCGGGGCGTGTCGCAGTGACCGCTCCTTAAACCGGGGTCTGTCCCAGTGACCGCTCCTTAAATCGGGTCTGTCCCAGTGACCGCTCCTTAAACCGGGTCTGTCCCAGTGACCGCTCCTTAAACCGGGGTCTGTCCCAGTGACCGCTCCTTAAACCGGGTCTGTCCCCGTGACCGCTCCTTAAACCGGGGTCTGTCCCAGTGACTGCTCCCTAAACCGGGGCCTGTCCCAGTGACCGCTCCTTAAACCGGGCTCTGTCCCAGTGACCGCTCCTTAAACCGGGGTCTGTCCAAGTGACCGCTCCTTAAACCGGGGTCTGTCCCAATGACTGCTCCTTAAACCGGGGTCTGTCCCAGTGACCGCTCCTTAAACCGGGGCGTGTCCCAGTGACCGCTCCTTAAACCGAGGTCTGTCCCAGTGACCGCTCCTTAAACCGGGGTCTGCCCCAGTGACCGCTCTTAAACCGAGGTCTGTCCCAGTGACCACTCCTTAAACCGGGGTCTGTCCCAGTGACCGCTCCTTAAACCGGGGTCTGTCCCAGTGACCGCTCCTTAAACCGGGGCCTGTCCCAGTGACCGTTCCTTAAACCGGGGCCTGTCCCAGTGACCGCTCCTTAAACCGGGGTCTGTCCCAGTGACCGCTCCTTAAACCGGGGTCTGTCCCAGTGACCGCTCCTTAAACCGGGGTCTGTCCCAGTGACCGCTCCTTAAACCGGGGCCTGTCCCAGTGACCGCTCCTTAAACCGGGGTCTGTCCCAGTGACCGCTCCTTAAACCGGGGTCTGTCCCAGTGACCGTTCCTTAAACCGGGGTCTGTCCCAGTGACCGCTCCTTAAACCGGGTCTGTCCCAGTGACCGCTCCTTAAACCGAGGTCTGTCCCAGTGACCGCTCCTTAAACCGGGGTCTGTCCCAGTGACCGCCCCTTAAACCGGGTCTGTCCCAGTGACCGCTCCTTAAACCGGGGCGTGTCCCAGTGACAGCTCCTTAAACCGGGGCGTGTCCCAGTGACTGCTCCTTAAACCGGGGTCTGTCCCAGTGACCGCTCCTTAAACCGGGTCTGTCCCAGTGACCGCTCCTTAAACCGGGGTCTGTCCCAGTGACCGCTCCTTAAACCGGGCTCTGTCCCAGTGACCGCTCCTTAAACCGGGGTCTGTCCCAGTGACCGCTCCTTAAACCGGGGTCTGTCCCAGTGACCGCTCCTTAAACCGGGGTCTGTCCCAGTGACCGCTCCTTAAACCGGGGCGTGTCCCAGTGACCGCTCCTTATACCGGGGTCTGTCCCAGTGACCGCTCCTTAAACCGGGGCCTGTCCCAGTGACCGCTCCATAAACCGGGGTCTGTCCCAGTGACCGCTCCTTAAACCGGGTCTGTCCCAGTGACCGCTCCTTAAACCAGGGCGTGTCCCAGTGACCGCTCCTTAAACCGGGGCGTGTCCCAGTGACCGCTCCTTAAACCGGGTCTGTCCCAGTGACCGCTCCTTAAACCGGGGTCTGTCCCAGTGACCGCTCCTTAAACCGGGCTCTGTCCCAGTGACCGCTCCTTAAACCGGGGTCTGTCCCAGTGACCGCTCCTTAAACCGGGGCGTGTCCCAGTGACCGCTCCTTAAACCGGGGTCTGTCCCAGTGACCGCTCCTTAAACCGGGGTCTGCCCCAGTGACCGCTCTTAAACCGGGGTCTGTCCCAGTGACCGCTCCTTAAACCGGGGTCTGTCCCAGTGACCGCTCCTTAAACCGGGGTCTGTCCCAGTGACCGCTCCTTAAACCGGGGTCTGTCCCAGTGACCGCTCCTTAAACCGGGGTCTGTCCCAGTGACCGCTCCTTAAACCGGGGCCTGTCCCAGTGACCGCTCCATAAACCGGGGTCTGTCCCAGTGACCGCTCCTTAAACCGGGGTCTGTCCCAGTGACTGCTCCTTAAACCGGGGTCTGTCCCAGTGACCGCTCCATAAACCGGGGTCTGTCCCAATGACCGCTCCTTAAACCGGGGTCTGTCCCAGTGACCGCTCCTTAAACCGGGGTCTGTCCCAGTGACCGACCATAAACCGGGGCGTGTCCCAGTGACCGCTCCTTAAACCGGGTCTGTCCCCGTGACCGCTCCTTAAACCGGGGTCTGTCCCAGTGACCGCTCCTTAAACCGGGTCTGTCCCAGTGACCGCTCCTTAAACCGGGTCTGTCCCCGTGACCGCTCCTTAAACCGGGGCGTGTCCCAGTGACCGCTCCTTAAACCGGGTCTGTCCCAGTGACCGCTCCTTAAACCGGGGTCTGTCCCAGTGACCGCTCCTTAAACCGGGGTCTGTCCCAGTGACCGCTCCTTAAACCGGGGCCTGTCCCAGTGACCGCTCCTTAAACCGGGGTCTGTCCCAGTGACCGCTCCTTAAACCGGGGTCTGTCCCAGTGACCGCTCCTTAAACCGGGGTCTGTCCCAGTGACCGCTCCTTAAACCGGGGTCTGTCCCAGTGACCGCTCCTTAAACCGGGGCGTGTCCCAGTGACCGCTCCTTATACCGGGGTCTGTCCCAGTGACCGCTCCTTAAACCGGGGTCTGTCCCAGTGACCGCTCCTTAAACCGGGGTCTGTCCCAGTGACCGCTCCTTAAACCGGGGTCTGTCCCAGTGACCGCTCCTTAAACCGGGGTCTGTCCCAGTGACCGCTCCTTAAACCGGGGTCTGTCCCAGTGACCGCTCCTTAAACCGGGGTCTGTCCCAGTGACCGCTCCTTAAACCGGGTCTGTCCCAGTGACCGCTCCTTAAACCGGGGTCTGTCCCAGTGACCGCTCCTTAAACCGGGGCCTGTCCCAGTGACCGCTCCTTAAACCGGGCTCTGTCCCAGTGGCCACTCCTTAAACCGGGGTCTGTCCCAGTGACCGCTCCTTAAACCGGGGTCTGTCCCAGTGACCGCTCCTTAAACCGGGGCGTGTCCCAGTGACCGCTCCTTAAACCGGGGTCTGTCCCAGTGACCGCTCCTTAAACCAGGGTCTGTCCCAGTGACCGCTCCTTAAACCGGGGTCTGTCCCAGTGACCGCTCCTTAAACCGGGGTCTGTCCCAGTGACCGCTCCTTAAACCGGGGTCTGTCCCAGTGACCGCTCCTTAAACCGGGGTCTGTCCCAGTGACCGCTCCTTAAACCGGGGCCTGTCCCAGTGACTGCTCCATAAACCGGGGTCTGTCCCAGTGACCGCTCCTTAAACCGGGGTCTGTCCCAGTGACCGCTCCTTAAACCGGGGTCTGTCGCAGTGACCGCTCCTTAAACCGGGTCTGTCGCAGTGACCGCTCCTTAAACCGGGGTCTGTCCCAGTGACCGCTCCTTAAACCGGGGTCTGTCCCAGTGACCGCTCCTTAAACCGGGGCCTGTCCCAGTGACTGCTCCTTAAACCGGGCTCTGTCCCAGTGACCACTCCTTAAACCGGGGTCTGTCCCAGTGACCGCTCCTTAAACCGGGGTCTGTCCCAGTGACTGCTCCTTAAACCGGGGTCTGTCCCAGTGACCGCTCCTTAAACCGGGGCGTGTCCCAGTGACCGCTCCTTAAACCGGGGTCTGTCCCAGTGACCGCTCCTTAAACCGGGGTCTGCCCCAGTGACCGCTCTTAAACCGGGGTCTGTCCCAGTGACCGCTCCTTAAACCGGGGTCTGTCCCAGTGACCGCTCCTTAAACCGGGGTCTGTCCCAGTGACCACTCCTTAAACCGGGGTCTGTCCCAGGGACCGCTCCTTAAACCGGGGTCTGTCCCAGTGACCGCTCCTTAAACCGGGGTCTGTCCCAGTGACCGCTCCTTAAACCGGGGTCTGTCCCAGTGACCGCTCCTTAAACCGGGGTCTGTCCCAGTGACCGCTCCTTAAACCGGGGCCTGTCCCAGTGACCGCTCCTTAAACCGGGGTCTGTCCCAGTGACCGCTCCTTAAACCGGGGTCTGTCCCAGTGACCGCTCCTTAAACCGGGTCTGTCCCAGTGACCGCTCCTTAAACCGGGGTCTGTCCCAGTGACCGCTCCTTAAACCGGGGTCTGTCCCAGTGACCGCTCCTTAAACCGGGTCTGTCCCAGTGACCGCTCCTTAAACTGAGTGCTGTAGGGGAGGGAGTTCCAGGATTTTGACCCAACAACAGTGAAGGAAGGGCGATATGTTTCCCAGTCAGTGTGGTGAGTGGGTGTCATAGATGTTTCCAGCATAGAAACAGCCCATCCACCCAGCTGGTCCACGCCGCCCACTTTCTACCACTGAGCCAGTCCCACATGCCCGCATTTGGCCCACAGCTGTCCATACCCACCCTGCCCATGGAACTGTCTAACTGCCTCTGGCAGCCCGTTCCAGATGCTCACCACCCTCTGTGTGAAAGTATTTCCCCTCTGGTCTCTTTTGTATCTCTCCCCTTAAACCTATGCCCTCTAGTTCTAGACTCCTCGACCTTTGGGAAAAGATGTCGACTATCTCCCTTATCCATGTTCCTCATTATTTTATACAGCTCTATAAGAATCATAGAATTTACAGTGCAGCAGGAGGCCATTCGGCCCATCGAGTCTGCACCGGCTCTCGGAAAGAGCACCCTACCCAAGCCCACACCTCCACCCTATCACCGTAACCCCACCTAACCTTTTTGGACACTAAGGGCAATTTATCATGGCCAATCCACCTAACCTGCACATCATTGGTCTGTGGGAGGAAACCGAGCACCCGGAGGAAACCCACGCACACGGGGAGAACGTGCAGACTCCGCACAGACAGTGACCCAAGCTGGGAATCGAACCTGGGACCCTGGAGCTGTGAAGCAACAGTGCTAATCACTGTGAAAGGCCATTAAAGGCAATTAAAGGAACAATAGGACAATCAGATCCATCACATCATCTCCCAGACGGAACGGCACCAGCCCTTGTTCAGAGCCCTCCCAGGATTGGCCACTGAGTGCCCAACCCAAAAGTGATGTGGCAGCCCCTGATTGGATGTGACCAATCAGATGGTGGAGCCCTGACCAACTGATTGAGTGGCCTAGAAACCGCCCACAAAAGGGGCAAGGGAAACTCAAGCAGGTTAGAAGGCCCGTGGAGCCATCATTCTCTGATTTTTCGAATGGTCTCTTCCGACTGATCATCGACTGCAGCACAGCCATCAACAGCAGCCAAGTTCAAGGCCCACAACATCCATCGAAGGACGAAACAGAACACCGACTACCTACGAGAACTCCAGCCCTGCCAGAGGTTAAGAAATAGATAAGGCCATGTCTACTCTATGGCCTGTCGTCTGAAAGTAAAGTTAAGATCCTTTAAGTGCATTAGTTATAGTCCAATGTGCTTGAACACCAGGAACTTTTGGAATCGGAGAAAACTCCGGTGGAGGAGCTTAAGGGCAAGTGGGAGGATGAGCTAGGAGGAGAGATAGAGGCGGGGCTATGGGCGGATGCCCTAAGCAGGGTTAATACATCCTCATCATGCGCCAGGCTTAGCCTGATACAATTTAAGGTAGTCCACCGGGCACACATGACAGCAGCTAGGATGAGTAAGTTCTTCGGGGTGGAGGACAGGTGTGCGAGGTACGCGGGAAGCCCAGCAAATCATGTCCACATGTTTTGGGCATGCCCGAAGCTTAGAGGGTTTTGGCAGGTTTTGCTAAGGCAATGTCCACGGTGCTAAAAACATGGGTGGTGCCGAGTCCGGAGGTAGCGATCTTTGGAGTGTTGGAGGATCCGGGAATTCAGGGACGAAAGAGGCCGACATCTTGGCCTTTGCCTCCCTGGTAGCCTGGAGACAGATCTTACTTGGATGGAGGGACTCGAAGCCCCCGAGTGTTGAGACCTGGGTTAGTGACATGGCTGGGTTTCTCAGTCTCGAGAAAATAATGTTTGCCTTAAGAGGATCAATATTAGGGTTCACCCGGAGGGGGCAGCCGTTCGGCGACTTTCTCAGGGAAAATTAAAATGTCAGCAGATGCAGTATTCCAAGGGGAGGGCGGTTTGTTGTTTTATTGTTGGGGTGTGTGAAGATTGGGATGGGGGTGGAAATGTTTATTGTACCATGTTTATGTCACTGTTATTATTATAAAAACTTGCAAATACCCTAATAAAAATATTTTTTTTAAAACAATGTGCATGAATGTGTGATTACTTAAGTAAATAACCTGGGGCGGGATTCTCCGCAAACTGGCGCGATGTCCGCTACCCGCCGCCAAAAATGGCGTGGATCACTCCGGCGTCGGGCCGCCCCAAAGGTGCGGGTTCTCCGCACCTTTAGGGGTCAAGCCCTCACCTTGAGGGGCTAGGCCCGCGCCGGAGTGGCTTCCGCTCCGCCGGCTGGCGGGACAGGCCTTTGGCGCCACACCAGCCGGCGCCGAAAGGTCTTCGCTGGGCGACGCATGCGTGGGAGCATCAGCGGCCACTCACGGCATCCCCGCGCATGCAGAGGGGAGGGGGTCTCTTCCGCCTCTGCCATAGTGAAGACCATGGCGAAGGCGGAAGAAAAAGAGTGCCATCACGGCACAGGCCCGCCCGCGGATCGGTGGGCCCCGATCGCGGGCCAGGCCACCGTGGGGGCATCCCCGGGGCCAGATCGCAGGACCCCGGAGCCTGCCCGCGCCGCCTTGTCCCGCCGTTCAAGAGGAGGTTTAATCCACGCCGGATGGCGAGGGTTGACAGCGGCGGGACTTCGGCCCATCGCGGGCTGGAGAATCGCCAGGGGTGGGCCCGCCGACCGGCGCAGCGCGATTCCCGCCCCTGCCGAATCTCTGGTGGCGGAGAATTCGGGACACGGTGGGGGCGGGATCCATGCCAGCCCCCGGCGATTCTCCGACCCCATCGCGCCCCTTGTGGTTAATAAATAAACTGTGATTATACTAAAATACTTGTGTGATTATTTGACCACCATACGGGTTAAAACACAAACTGTGGTTATAAAAGAGCAACATAACCCTCAGGATGTTGATTGTGGGGGATTCAGCGATGGTAATGCCAATGAATGTCAAGGGGCAGTGGTTAGACCCTCTCTTATAGAAGATGGTCATTGCCTGGCACTAGTTTGGCACGAATATAACTTGCCACTTGTCAGCCCAAGCCTGGATATTGTCCAGGTCTTGCTGCATTTGGGCATTTCATAGAATTTACAGTGCAGCAGGAGGCCATTCGGCCCATTGACTCTGCACCAGCCCTTGGAAAGAGCACCCTACCCAAGCCCATACCTCCACCCTGTAGAAGCCAGGTATTTTGAATACAACTAGTATAGGTAAAAGATAGCTGTTTAAGCATAAATATTAAGCCCCAGTTTTAAATACCCATTTATACCTTTTACTGAGGTCCGTTCTGGCAAATGCATATTTTCAAAGTCAGTGTGACATTAAAACAGCACAGTTGCAAGACAATTTGACACTGATTGTGCTAATTGTCAAGGACAAGGACTGAATACCATAGCAACATGAAGGCACCATTGTTCACAATGTAGATAACAGCTAAGTCAGAAAAGCTAATGTTGCACATTGAAGATGGACGGCTTGTCATCAAATCAAATGTGTTTGGAGCAGCACGGTAGCCTTGTGGATAGCACAATTGCTTCACAGCTCCAGGGTCCCAGGTTCGATTCCGGCTTGGGTCACTGTCTGTGCGGAGTCTGCACATCCTCCCAGTGTGTGCGTGGGTTTCCTCCGGGTGCTCCGGTTTCCTCCCACAATCCAAAGATGTGCAGGTTAGGTGGATTGGCCATGCTAAAAAATTGCCCCTTAGTGTCCAAAATTGCCCTTAGTGTTGGGTGGAGTTACTGGGTTATGGGGATAGGGTGGAGGTGTTGACCTTGGGTAAGGTGCTCTTTCCAGGAGCCGGTGCAGACTCGATGGGCTGGGTGGCCTCCTTCTGCACTGTAAATTCTATGAAATTCTAACCCAAACCAATTAGGATTATATCGGGGTGTGATTAGATGACTTAAGACAGATATGAAAGTGTATAACTGAAAAGTTTCCGCCTGCCATTTTAGTGTTGTCTGTCTTTGATTCTGTCAGTGTCTTTCTGTAGTGTCTTTGTGTTGTGTTGTCTTTCTGTTAGTTTGTGAGTTGTCTTTTGGGGGGTTCTGTCTTTCTGTTTGTGATTCTGTCAGTCTGTTAGTCTACTTTGTACTTTGAGTTTAGATGAAGATTAGCTCTCTCTCTCTCTTCATGTTTCATTGCCAGACTTTGACCTTTTAAAAGTTACTTTCGAGCTGTCTGCCTAAGCAAAGAAAGATAATGTCTGTAATTCTCTGAAAGCTTCGAATTGTCTACGAATTGCCTTTTAAATGACTTTCAAATTGTAATCAAGCGACTACAAATAAAACAATTCTTTTTGGCACCTGAGAAGTTTTAACTGAAGTTTCTGCTGAGTCCCAGTATTCGCAAAGTGCTACTGGTAACCGAATAGCAGAAATAATATAAATTCCTTCAACTTTACACAGTCAAATAATACAAGGAATCGAACAACTTGGCATAGTCCAGAAATATTACAAATCTTACAACTTGTCATATTGCGCCAGGACTTTGATTCATCAACTAAGCTTCCCCCCAACTTGCCGTAGTTCAGCAGGTTAAGATCCCTTCAAATTAAAGATTCTAACATTGGCGAGCCAGCCAGGAGTTAACATTGTTTCAAATACAAGATTCCAACACACCCTCCCCGTCACACAGTAACCCCACCCAACGCTAATGGCAATTCATCATGGCCAATCCACCTAGCCCCCACATCTTTGGACTGTGGGAGGAAACCGGAGCACCCGGAGGAAACCCACGCAGACAAGGGGAGAACGTGCAGACTCCACACAGACAGTGACCCAGCGGGGAATCAAACCTGGGACCCTGGAGCGGTGAAGCAACTGTGCTAACCACTGTGCTACCTTGCTGCCTTACATGGACGGCTTCATTATCTGAGGAGTCGCGAATGGTGCTGAATATTGTGCAGTCATCCGCAAACATCCCCACTTCTGACCTTATGATGGTAGGGAGGTCATTGAGGAAGATGTTTGGGCCGAGGACACTACCCTGAGGAACTCAATGTAAAGTCCCAGGGCTGAGATGATTGACCTCCAACCACCACAACCATCCTCCTGTGTGCCTGGCATGTATCCAACCAGTGGAGAGTTTCCCCCTGATTCCCATTGGCTCCAGTTTAGCTCGGGCTCCTTGATGCCACACTCGGTCAAATGCTGCCTTGATGTCGAGGGCAGTCACTCTCACCTCACCTCTGGCATTCAGCTCTCTTGTCCATGTTTGAACCAAGGCTGTAATGAGGTCAGGAGCTGAGTGACCCTGGCGGAACCCAAACTGAGCATCCGTGAGCAGGTTATTGCTGAGTAAGTGCCGCTTGATAGCACTGTTGATGACTCCCCTTCCATCACTTCACTGATGATGGAGAGTAGACTGATTGGGTGGTAATTGGCTCGGTTGATTTGTCCTGTTTCTTGTGTACAGGAACCACCTGGGCAATTTTCCACATTGCCGGGTAGATGCCAGTGTTGTAGCTGTTCTGGAACAGCTTGGCTAGGGGTGCAGCAAGTTCTGGAGCACAAATCGTCAGTACTATTGCTGAGATAGTGTCAGGATCCACAGTGCAGTATCCAGTGCATTTGGCACTTCTGGCCGAAGATTGTTGCGAATGCCTCAGCCTTGTCCTTTGCACATATGAGCTGGGCTCCTCCATCATTGAGGGTGGGGATATTTGTTGAGCCTCCTCCTCCAGTGAGATTGTAATTGTTCACCACCAGTCACGGCTGGATCTTTCAGGACTGCAGAGCTTAGATCTGATCTGTTGGTTGTGGGATCACTTGAATCATAGATATCTACAGTGCAGAAGGAGGCCATTCAGCCCATCGATTCGACACTGACCCTCTGAAAGCACAGCCTATCTAGCTCCATTTCCTTGCCCAATCCCCGTAACCCCACCTAACTGTACATCCCTGGACACTAAGGGCAATTTATCATGGCCAAACCACCTAACCTGCACATCTTTGGACTGTGGGAGGAAACAGGAGCACCCGGAGGAAACCCACGCAGACACGGGGAGAACGTGCAGACTCCGCACAGACAGTGACCCGAACCCGGGTCCCAGGCCCTGTGAGGCAGCAGTGCTAACCACCGTGCCATCTACTTGCTGCGAGTGTTGTAGTTTCACTGCGTTTTTCGGTATGCCTGGTGTTGCTCCTGGCATTCCCTGCACACTTCATTGAACCAGGGTTGATCCTCTGGCTTGGTGGTAAGGGTAGACTGGCTGTGTCGGCTGTTGCTCGACTAGTCTGTGAGACAGATCTCCCAAATTTGGCACAACCCCCCAGATGTTAGTAAGCAGGACTTCGAATTTACAGAGCAGAAGGAGGCCATTGGCCCATCGAGGGTTAACAGGGGTGCGTTCGCCGTTGTCATTTTGCTGCCGAGGTTAATGTCAGGTGATGTGTCCAGTTTCATTCTCTTGACTTTGTAGCGGTTGGATGTAACTGAGAGGCTTTTTGGGTCATTTCAGAGCGCACCAGGATCCACAATGCTGTGGGGCTGGAGTTAGCAGCGGTCGCGGTGGGCTTCGAACACTAACCCCTGGGTCTCTATTACTCGTTCAGTGACAAACACACTGTGTCTCCGCCTTGCCCAA